>NC_089586.1:87234099-87534099 GCF_019320115.1 Miscanthus floridulus
ATGGCGGCCTATCGGTGCTCTCTCTATGGCTTGTACCTTGGCGGAATCAAGTTCTACTTGAGCTTGCTTTTGAGATTTCTCTAGTAATCAACTTCTAATTCAAGTAAGTATTTTGTTTATATTGTTCATTAGGATCATGACTCTTTTTGAGTGCTTTATTCTCTTCCTAGGGGGAGTAGAGTATTAATCGTGAGTGTAAGCGTGGTGCTTACACTTAGGTTAATCATGGATGCACTCTGCATTCTAGATCAGTGGTAGATCATGGTTGTGACATCAGTACTATATAGCCTCGTACTATATAGCATCGTTGATCCTTTGTAGTCCACCTCCCGTCTATAGGCCAAATAGGATCCGGTTACGAAGGAAAGCATCCTCTGCTGGTGTCTTTCCCAAGTAATGTCCCTAGTTAAACAGTAGAAGGCATAGTTTACCCAAGTTAGAATTAGAGAACCTTAGTTATCCTCTCTATGCTCTTATTTATCCTTAGCCTTATTGCTACTCCTAGTTAAGTTAAACCTTAACCTAGTCGGTTCTCCTGGTTAAGTTAGACTGTAGTTAATCTCACATGTTTCCATGTGAATACGATACTTGGAATATTTCCGGGTGAAAGCTACAGCGGTATCCGTGCATTTGTGGATTTATCTGTGTGCGTTAAATATACCAATAATAACCAATGAAATCATAGGGACAAGATAACACAATGATTTATCCCCAAGGTTCACTTACTTACCGACAAGCTACGTCCTTGTTGTAACAATTCACCCACTTGGAGGTTCACGCGCTAATAGGCATCACACGCCTAACCCGCAATCGGGTGCCACACAACCAACACAAGATGGGGATCCACAAGCTACGAGCAATCCACTAGAGTACCTTTTAGCTCTCCACTAGGGAAAGATCAAGAATCCCTCATAATCACCACAATCGGAGCCAGAGACAAGCACCTTCCTCCGCTCGACGATCCTCGCTACACCAAGCCGTCTAGGTGGCGGCAACCACTAAGAGAAACAAGCGAATCACGTAGTGAAACACAATCACCAAGTGCCTCTAAATGCAATCACTCAAGTAATGCACTTGTATTCACTCTCAATCTTACAAAAATGATGAATTTATGATGGAGATGAGTGGGAGGACTTTGGCTAAGCTCACAAGGTTGCTATGTCAATGCAAATGGCCAAAGGAGTGAGCTAGAGCCGGCCAAACACCTTAAATAGGGAGCCCCTTCGAGAAGAGTCGTTGGCCCCCTTCAACTCACTGGTTTTGGGGCGACCAGACACACAGCCCCCAGCGTCCGGTTGTGGATTGCCGTCCACATGTCCCGCGTTTAAACCACCGCCGTCAGATCCCAACGGTCGATTGCAGCCTTACAAGTACTTAAGTAGATACCGGATGCAGCGGCACTCAACCTGATGCACCCGCGCAGAGTCCGATCGCGTGCGCGCATGAGCCAGCAAACTGGTGACCTAACGCACCGACGCCCTGACCGGACGCGCCACCAACATGGCATTCGGTCACTTCCAGTAAGCTTCCCGAGCGGGATTTTGAGGACCGGATGCGCCCTAGCGTCCGCTCCTTCTCCCGCTACGCGCCAAGTTCAAACGTTACCACGTCAGCGTACGTCAGCATCGATCGGACTCCCCCTATGCGCGTCCAATCGATCTTCACCTCCGGCGTCCGGTCATAAGAACGACACCAGCCTTCTCTGCGCCATCTGACCGAACGCACCGGTGCAGAGTCCGATCGAGGGAAAACAGTCCCTCGACTTCACCAACTTCTCCACCCTTGCTCAAATGTGCCAACCACCAAGTGTATCACCTTGTGCACGTATGTTAGCATATTTTCACAAATATTTTTAAGGGTGTTAGCACTCCACTAGATCTAAATGTATATGCAATGAGTTAGAACATCTAGCGACACTTTGATAACCGTATTTCGATATGAGTTTCACCCCTCTTAATAGTACGGCTATCTATTCTAAATGTGATCATACCCACTAAGTGTCTTGATCACCAAAATAAAATAGCCCTATCAAGGTCACCTTTGTATTGAGCTCATTTTATTTATTTATTTTTGTTTTTTAAGCCCGAGCACTTGATCATCTTCATGGACTCCACCATTATCATGATCTTCTCCATTTGCTCTATCGCTTGGAATATGCTACCTATCTCATAATCACTGGAGTGATAGGTTAGCACTTAGGGTTTCATCAGTTCACCAAAACAAAACTAGAGCTTTCACTGGGTTAGACCGATTTATTTTTAGCCGCTCTTTTGCTTTATTTGTATAGATTCTCTGTGAAACGCTTTTTTCACCGCTATACCCAACAGTGCCTAAGTCAATGAATGATCTTTTCAAAATAAGTTTTAGTTCAATCATATATATTATTCTCTCATAGTACTATCTACCAACGCAGTCAGGATGGTTAGCCGCTCTTTTGCTTGTTTGTACAGATTCTCAGTGAAACACTTTTTCCACCGCTATACCCAACAGTGCCTAAGTCAATGAATGACCTTTTCTAAATAGGTTTTTGTTCAGACATATATATTCTCTCATAGTACTATCTACCAGCGCAGTCAGGATGGTTGGGTTGTGCATTGTATGTTTGTTAGTAAAAAATAAATAAATGAACCAGAGCAACCACTCGGAGGAGCCTCACTCATCCGCATGGAAACCAAGGGAGATGTACAACGGGCCTCACCTTACCTTTAAAAGCCTCGTTATTCATCGGGCCCTCATGGATCAATATCATCGGGCGGCCCATCGCCGATACGGCGAGCTCCCCAGGCCAAAGCCGCCTTCATCATCATTTCGCTTCGTGAGAGATAAGGGGCCACCGACAGGAACCGTCCAACGGCTTTGAGCACTGGCTCATACTCATAACCCAAAGGCTGAGGCCCATTTCGTTTGTACCCTATCACTGGGGCCCAAGCAGCCATTTGTCGCTGCACCAACTCTTTTGCCCTCCAGTGGCTGGAGTGACAGGCGCGCGCCACCGGGCCTGGCAGCGCGCGTTCGGCTGCGTTCCTTTCTAAGCTGGGTGGCTGTGCCTTCGATTAGCGGTACGGCACTACAAGAAGAACACTAGCACCTGCAGATGAACGTGGGTTTTTTGCGTGATGACCATGCACGAGAGCAGCAGTCCAGACAGAGGACGAATGAGAAATCCCGTGCCTACCTGTTTTGGCTTTCTTTGTTTTCTCCGGACTCCGGTTGAAGTCTCAAGTCACACCGGCAGAAACCAACATCGACCGTGGGCATGCGCCAGCAGGACGCAGATCGAGCTCAGTGCGGCATGCGTCGTCGGTGGGCGTCACGGGCACCGCGCCCACGGGCGGCCGGGCGGGGTCCGTGTCCGTCGCCGCCGAGGCAGACGATGCGGCCGGGGGTGCAGCAGCACGGCGTCGCGCAGGAACGTGAGGAGAGCCTCCCGGGACGTGGTTGATGATTACCTTGATGGGCGTGAGGCTTCTGGTTTGAGTGACTTATCCTGAGTTACCTGTGTTGCATCCTTCTTTGCTGTCAGCCGAGTTGGAACACCTGAGGCGCTTGCCTTGAGAGTAAAGGTAAATAAAACTAGAATTAACTGCCCCTTAATGTTAGAACTAAAACTATTCACAAAGGTATGCAATATGACCACCCTCTGTTCTCTGGCCCAAACTAGCAAATTAGGTCTACTAGAAGAAATTCTCTGGTCCAAGGTGGGAGGCGTGGGCCAAGAAAGGTGCCAAGAAACAGAGGTGGTTGTGGGCATCCACCGGTGTCAAGAACCCAGCTTGAATAGGCATTCTTAACTTCACAAAAATAACTCTGGAGTGATGCACTTTCAGGTCAACACGATGCCCAACCAAGCTTTGCAGGCATTCATAGACCATGGCACTATTTCCCTTACCCGATGCGAGATCATGTAATTACACCTTAGGAACTGATGATAGGTGATTAGCGATTATGATCTCTGTTTGAGATGTGAAAACTAGAAGAGTGCATATGCATAACCATCAGTTTTATACCTTTCCACAATCTGGGCATGTATCACTTCTCTCCATCCATTCATAAATACAACCAAGATGAAAATGGTGACAGCACTTAGTTATAAGTTCTGGATCACCTGGCGTGTATTCTGCACAGTGAATTAATCATAATGAATTGGTGAAAAAAATGTTCAGACACCAAGATAATCTGCTATGTGCTTAGGAAAATTTATTTGAACACAAACCTTCCAGACAAGTAGGGCAGACATCCTCATCTTCTGAAGCTAGACAACTCATAGTTGCTCCTATATAAGCTTTTGGAGACAAACTCTTATTAGTTGATTCAGAACGGTGGACCTTATATTCATCCTCATTTTCAGTGTTGCATCACTGAATAATTAATAAGAAATTTTCACAGTATCACTGAATTATTAATCTATGTCTGCATGTATGTATGTTAGTAATAATTAATAAGTAAAGAGAGAAAAAAAAGAGTTGGTGAGACGGGATAGTGAGTGAACCAGAACGACCATACGGGAGGGCCCATGGGCCCCTAATGCATATAAACCCCGCATGGAAACCCAGGGAGACGTACACTAGGCCTCAAAATCTTGGGACATCTAGGCCCAGCGAATCGCCGTACAACAGGCCTCCCAAATGCTGGGCATCTAGGTCCGGGCAATCGTCGATTCGGCGAGCTCCCCAGGCCAATGCCCGTCTCGGGTTGAGCTGCTGGCTCAAACTCACCACCCAGGCTGAGGACCCAAAGTAAATCCACTTTTTTCTCCACAAACCAACCAGCATCTGGTCCAGCAGCCTTTTCACTGCACCAACTCTTTAGCCCTCCAGTGGCTGGAGTGACGGGCCCGCGTCACCGGACCTGGCGGCGCGCACTCGGCCGTGTCACTTATTAAAGTTGGGTTCCTCTGTCTTCGATTAGCGGTACGGGACTAAAAGAGAGCGGAGAACCTGCAGGTGAATGCAGGTTTGCCTGATGGCCGAATTTTTTTATTTTTTTAAAAGTTTTTCACAAATATGTCCATGTAGGTATGTTTTCAACATCTGAACTCTTAGCTCGGCGCCATCGATGGTGGCGTCGAGCTTACACGTCTCGACGCCAAAGGGTCTGGTGCCTAGGTCGGGGGGCCACGTCGGCATCAAAGTAGAGCCGGGGGTGATATGGTAGCCAGCTCGGCGCCGTAGATCTTGGCACCAAGCTTGGCGCCGTAGATCTTGACGCCGAGTTTGGCGCCATAGATCCTAGCATCGAGCCAGATTTACTGGTGGGTCCTTTTCCTTTCTCTCTTCCTTCCTTTCGTTTTCCTCTCTTCCTTTCTTCTCTCTCGCCCGTCGCCTCCTGCCGCCACGCCCCGCGGCCCGGCCCGGCGTCCACACCCCGCGCCACCGTCTCGGTCGCGCTGCGCCGGCTGACCGGCCCACTGCCCCACGCCCTGCCCCCGTCCCGGCCACCGCCGCGCCCCACTAGAGGCGGCCTCCCCGCCGCGGCCGGCCATATAGCTACCTAAAACTTACTATACTAACAAAACACGATCTGAAATTAAATTTGTCATATATATCACCATGGCTCGTGATATCTGAAATTAATGGCCGCCATATTGCTACCTGAAACTTACTATACTAACAAAACACATCAGGTTCATGTTGTGGCCACATAGGACATGTTTGCTTTCCTGGCTATCCCCTATCTAGGCTCCATTAAGCCAATTTGAGTATGTTTGGTTGGCTGAAGAGGCCTCTTAACCAGGCCCTGACAGGCACTTAGCTTGGCTAGGTGGAAACGAAGCGAGCGAGCGTTCTCGCTAAGCTAGGCTGCGTCTAGCTTTTGGGAAGACATGAATTTGTCGGGGCATGTATATGGTTGAATTATTCATAGCAGGTCCGAAAGTTTTTGGGATGCGAAAGCTTTACTGCTGTGGTTGTTGTGAATAAGATCAATGTGTAACAATCAAACTTATTGCTACATTGTGTTGAATTATCAGATGATGATTCTTAGTAACACGTTTCGCTACAAATGGTTACGTGTTTATTGATTTATGGTATTTGATGAGAGCTACGAGTACAATGCTACCCTACTAGTGATTTTTTTGTGTTTGATGATTGATATCTGCTCTTACTAGAATTTAGATTGTTCTTTCCAACGACTTTGTGGATTTTGCTTGAATTCCCATGCTAGGAGGCTCGCGAATGACGGTAGACTCAAGTAGCTCATTGATTAGATTCTGTGTATCTAACTTGTTTACTCAGATTCAAAGTGCCTATTTTTTTTTCTTTATTTAGAATTTCTTTTAGAAAAAACAGAGCTATTCGTTCATTTAGGTGATGTCCATCACCAACAAGGCAAAAAGGTCTATACACTACCTCTATCAATCTCAAAATCTACTATCTCAATCCTCAGTGCACGGATATACACAACCTCTATTAATCTCAAAATCTACTATCTCAATCCTCAGTGCACGGATATACACAACCCCTATTAATCTCAAAATCTACTAGCTCAATCTCTTAGGGTGCTTATAATGAAAAGGTGTATATCTGTGTGTTCATATAAGTAGTGTGTGCATGTATAGGAGTGTCTGCATGTAAATACTAAGGAAAATAAATTGCATTGTGATAGTCTTTTTGTTGTGTTATTTAGTGTTTCTATGTGTGCGTGAGGAAAGTTCATTCTCCATCAATTAGGACTAGTGTCGGTGTTTCGAGTAAACACCAATGAGTAAATTTATGTTATTGCGCGTCTGGCCTGGATGATGTGCTAAAAAGACACAAGGTTTATACTGGTTCAGGCAGAATGTCCCTTCGTCCAGTTCGTGGCTGTTGCTCGTGTTATTAGCACTGAAAAGTTTGTAGTAGGGGTTACAAACGGGCAAGAGAGGGACAGGTCCCAAGTCTCTGATGGAAAAATCGAATAGATGCCGAGAGCCAGGTCGCTGCTCAACTATGTGTTCGAGGTTTGATGCTAGTGGTTCTGCCGTGATATCTTAAATCGATCCCCTTAGTGGGGTGCCCTGCTTTCCCTTTTATAGACCAAGGGAGAGCAGGGATTACAGATAGGAGAAAAGAGGAAAACCAAAGGCAAAGGAAGTCCTTCAAGGACGTCGGGTCTTCCTTTTCCTCTGTGCGGGCCCTGCTGACATGGTAGGCAGTGACAGGGATAGCTCCACGCTAGGCGCATGTTCGCTAACCCTAATAGGGCCGCGCTGGGTGTCTGTCCGCTGACGATGCCATGTCATGGCATTGTCAGAGAGTTGTCACGTCCCATCTCGCCCTAGCGGGCGGCGCGGTGGACCAGGGTGCTGATCAACGACCATCCAGGGAGCAGGCAGCACAGTGACCGCACGTCCATTACTGTGGATGATGTGAGTTTCCTTCTGGACCATAGTGATTGTCGTGAGCTTCTATAAGGATCTGCGCCCGAGGCCAAATAACGACGCCCACAACACTGTAAGGCAAATGCCGACGCCTACAATACTGTTTGGGCTCTAACATGCCTGGAAGGTCATGAAGCACTATGGTAGAACCGCCTAATCTAATGCCTCACAGGAGTGCTCGTCTTCTATTAGACACTAAGCACTCAAAGGAGAACACTAAATTACATGGTCCCATCGGGCACACCCCAAGGGAGAACCTGAAAATCCACATTTTTCCATCAGAATCACAAATGAGAGAATAAAGCTTACATCATACTTAGCCATTTCTTACATCACTTTTAATACAACATCAAAGTATAATATTTATTGTTACAACAACAGAATATAATCATATTATCAGAGTTATGAATAATTTAAGTTAACAGCGGAATATAAACATGTTATCAGAATTATAGTGGAAATACTTATCTAGTCATGACATGATGTAGCATCGATATAGAAACTATGACAACAGATTATAAAACTTTTATTTATAAAAATATTTAGTAAGAGTTATAAATAAAACTATGATCGCAGCATAAAAGAAATCCTCTCTAAGCCCACCAGGAGGAATCCACACACAAAGGTCAGCTCTAGCCTCCACCTGTCACTTGCAATAGGGGGAAAGAAAAGACTCTAAGGATATGCAAGGCTATCTGGCTTGTGGGTTTATTGCTTCTACAGGAGCATTACTAAGTGTGTGTCCTTATATTCGATTTTTATTAACAGCCGCATTAGTTCATTAACTAACAATTCTATGTAAGCACCTATGCTACTTTCAAGCAGGAGGTAAGCAATTAGATTTTCTTTTTCCATCTTTCATCTTCTAGTTCTTATTATGGTGCTAGACCAAAAACAAGCCATACCGGATCGCCCGGTGATTCGCGAATCAATGCCCCCAGCTGGGTACTCCAAAAACACATGCCCCGCTTGTACCCCGGGCACAAGCGACCAACCCACTACCATCCTATCACGGGGTCCAGGTCCCCGTCCAAACTAGGACTCTAAGCCCCCGCCCCTGAGTCCTGAACTCAGTGCGGTGCAAGGACCTCCTAACCCAAAAACCACCATGACAGTCGATCCGGAAAGAGCCAGAACCCATGACAAGAGAGTAACAAGTCTTTTAAGCGCCCATACATAAGTATGTGCTCGGGATAATAAATCTGTGACTTGCCTCGAGACTTATGCAACGACCGATCCTTAACCAACACAGACAGGGAAAAATAGTGTAACCAAGCTATGTCCCGTTGGCCGCAGGACACAACCTCTTACACCCACCAAAACCCAAACCATATCCCTATCCGGTCACCATTTTTCCTTTCCACCATTTATATTTTCCAAGTGATAATAATATAGTAATATATTTCCTATATCTCGTGAGCGACAGGCAATCACTAGACTTCTACCGGAGTCCTGTAGTATAGCAATCTACACGATCCTATTATACTAGTAAGACTCATAGGATAAAGATATATATATGCAAGTGGGTTTCATTCAACTCCTTAAAACTTAATGCATAAATATAATTTAAAGTGTAGTAAAATAGGGGTTATGCACCGGGGCTTGCCTAGGTAAAATATATCCAAAAGTTAGCATTCTATTTTGGCAGCATGATCCTTGGCACCATCTTTTCAGCTACTCCAGTTGATACCATCGATCCACTGTCATTGTTCCTATTATGATATGCAATGCGATGCAGAGATGATGCAATAGTTAATTAACACGACAACAACAACTCTTAAACAGAGTACATACTACGAACTAACAAGCTAGCTCAAATGACTAACGTACTAATCTACGTATCAACATCGTCGAGAAAGACATCATTTCCCAAATAGTATTTCAGCTATACAAACCCAAGTTATTTCTTTATTTCATTGAACTAAAAAATGCTTTAGTAGATACTAGATATTTTGTTGGACTAACCCCTGTAGGAAACTCTCAATTCAATTTGGGTAAGACACGAGATGAATTCAAATCAAAGATGAAGCAAGGCACATGATGAACTCCAATAACATTACACAAAGAAGACACAGCTCATTCAACATGGATGAAAGAACTGTAAGTATCAAAGATCATTCGCTTTGTCTTTAGCTGCAAGTTACCTTTGCCTTGAGCCATGCCTATATAGAACATGATAAATAAAAACTATGCTAAAATAATTCTAACACTATCTTTTCATTAGCATAGAGGGAAATTACAAAATTCTAGACAAACAACCTATGTTTCAAAATTATATTTTCCTTTGGGTATATGTTGTCCACTAGTCCTTTGCAGGCATAAAACAATGAGTGAGGCGGAAGGTCCAACAAAGTGGCAAGATCAGAGAGTAGAAAGATGGCATGATAAAAGGATGAGAAAGGAAGGGTGCAATCTAGGTGACAAGAAGCTCATAACTATGAGGCCAGCCGAACAAGGAAAACTTCAAGCAAAAGGGAAGGACCATTACGAGTCATCTACTCTTTGTCATATGGTGTCATCACTCCTCAAGGACAAAGGTAACATCTTAAGGTAAATGGTTATTATTTAAAGTTTTTCCTTGATTTTGGTACGCAATAAATAAGAAACAAACATGTTCAAGTTACAACTTATTTGATCCAACCTGATTAACTCAACATGTTTAGTTTTTAAGCTTGTTCCTAGCACCATTTTCTTGATCTCATAGTCTTAACCAAATGAGTAAAAAAGTGCACATCCTACCTCTAGAAGATGATAGTCATAATCTTGTAAAGTTCGATACATTATGTAAAGATAGACAATCCTTTCATAGGTTAAGCAACTCAATCTTTTCTGCCAAATGAACTTAAATAATCTTTTGATCTTATCACCCATGATATAAATGAACAAAGCACATAACATCAACTTCATCTTGTTCAATGTGCCTAAGGTTAGAGAAGAATAAATAAAGTTTTGGTTCTGTCGGTGTTTTTCCACCAACAGAGCCCATGCACTTGATCTCTATCTTGTCTTATGAGCAGGACACACTTCAAACAAAGTGTAAGAGAAAGATAGTCGACTCCCCAATTTCTACAGTAAAGGTTCTGAACCTGCTAAACCAAAATCAAAACTCAAAACCAAGACGGGTTTGGTGAAAAAGGTGACATCACCATTAGAGGCGCCACCACAAGAATCATCATCTTTAGAGTGAACCGAGGTACTTGATCAATGAAGTTCACAAGGAGAAGTTTAGTCCGAAGGACTTAAAACACCAAACCCTCACCGAAAGAGCTAGCTTGGGGGAGAAGCACTCCCGTGTATCTAGGTAAGTATGCTTTCCCTTTTGTTCTAGTTTTAGTTTCTTTTAAATAGTTAAGAAAATGGTGAATTGAAAACAAAATAAAAAGGTGTCTAGTTTGCTTTAATTTATTTTTAAGAGTTGAATAAAATAAAGAGGACTCAGAATAATCTCTTAATTGGAAATGGTGAATAGTTGCTCTGTTGTAATTTCTTTCAAGTACCTAGTTTTTAGCCTCGAATTCTCCCAAGTTCTGGATATGACTGATTTGATATAAAGATTTACTCTGAACTTGAAACTCGTGGGTAGCGAATGCTTGATCTAAGTCTAGGTAATTAATGGATATGATATGAGAAGGTCTAAGCTAATGTTTATCTTGTTCCAAGTGACACTAAAGTTCTAGAGATTTATCTTTTGAAAAACACAAAAAAGCTACATAATGAGTTCCTGTATGACAAAGCTTGAATTACCACTAGAGCCATATATGTTATTTAGGCTAGGAAAACCTCCAGATATATGTTGCTTGCTTTTGCATTGAGTTTTATCAAGCTTTGTTGACCCTTATGAGAGGTTTATCATGCTCTTAAAATCAAGATCACGTACACACCACAGATACTTGTTGCCCCTACACTAGGAGTATGCAAAACATGCCTTCCATCTAGATCCACCAAAAAATGTTCTACTCCTACACTTTGGGTGAACACAAAAACATGCTTGATAGGTTTTCCATCCACCAAATAAATGCTCCAAGTTCTTGTTACTATCTCTCAAAAAGTTCTATTGCAGAAAGAGACATAGGGCTATGCAAAAGTTATTCATAAAAAAATGATGATGAGAAAAAATGGACACAAAAGTGTCCGAGATATTTAAAACAATGGGTACTCAGACGCCCGCCTAAAAAAAGAAGAGATGAATAAGATAGCCCCTGCTCTCTAACAAAAATGTTTCCAAGTTTTCAAAAGAGAGATAAGTTTTCAAGGAGCAAAGTAGAATTAGGTTTGCCATCATATATATCCACCATATATCCACACACATGCACATCTTGATTTGATTGTATGACTTAACTCTCTTTAAATCCGAGGTTCGACTTTACAACATATGCATTGCAAGTATGCTCTAGCTTTCTCCCTACCTATGAACTTCATATAAAGCCTTAGTGGTAGGAAGAAAAAGGCATACCATCTTTATTGCCTTGGTGAGGATTGTAATACCCTCGGTGTTACGCCCTAAACAAACTACTAAATCATGTCATGAGCATCATGTTTATGTGATAATACATGTGATATAGTGTGTAGATAAATTTCTTGTAACCTAAAATGAATAATAAAAATGTTAAATGAAAATTGATTCAATAGCTCATGTTATGTCAAGTAGGGTTGAAAACCAATTTTTATTGAGCAAAAATATTATAGAACATGTGTGTGACACCTAAATAAAGTTGGAAGTACAAACTTTATAGATAACAATGCAATTCTTGTTGTAGAAAAATAACATTGCTAGTTAGTATTTCTAATAGCTTAGAAATGGAACTTGAAATTGAATCGAGCTCAAGGCTTAGAAAATTCCTCAAGTCTAAAGATAGTTTGACATCACCATATTTAGGAATTAATCCTATGAAATTGAGTTAAGAGGTGGTGTCATGTTTTAGCTCTGGTTAGTAGCCTAATAGGTCCTCTTTAGTATAGTGAAGGCGGTTTAGTTTCAACTTCAATAATTTAGTTTTTATCGATGCTTTAAAATTCAAGCACGACACAGCCTCGGGCTGCCTGGTGCTGTGCGTGTGGCCACCTAGCGCAATGCACGTGGCCGTGTCCTGTGCGCCACACTGCAATGGTAGGTCGACTGAGCCTGCCTTGGCTGGGCCGAGGCTGGCCACAGCGAGCCACTAGCCTCTGTGCCCCTGATGCCCTACCTCACGCTGCCACTACTGATGCCACCATGGTCGTGCTATGCTACTATCGTCCTACCATCGCATCCACAACCCCCTATGGCTTTGCACCGCTGTCTGTCCCAGTCAAGGGCACAGCTAGTGATGAAGCCAGCGATGGGGCTAGGGGGCTCTAGCCCCTCTACCGATCCTAGGCACATGGAGCCCCCCTAAGCCCTCTCTTAATATTTTATGCCTATATGTATTAGGTAGGAGGGGCTAAGGTTAAGAGAAGATAAAAAACCTCTATTCTTTTGTTCAGCCCCTCCTAAATTTCTTTCTGGCTTCGTCACTGGGCACAGCCAGTGCTGTGTGCGCCCTTGGTGTATCCGCTGCATTGGCACATGGTCGTGCTCATCGTCGTCTCGCCATTAAAGGCACTATAGCCACTCATGCCGTGCCCAGTCATGGACACGCGCGTGTTTTGTCTATAGCGCCTGTGCATGTGCTGTCCTAATCGCTCTGCCCGTGTCTCACCAAGGCGAGGACGAGCCGAGCTTTGACTTACCCCCCTTTCTCTGTTACCTCAACCGGCTAACCCCGCTCACCTCAATTCGGCATAGATAGGTCAGCTCGACTCGATTCGTTGTGTCTCAGGCTTCTTCATTAAGACACCAGACCCCTAACCCCACCCCACCTTGAATTGAGTCCAACCAAACTCCAATTTGGAGTTTTCCCCGCCGCTATGTCGATAAGGCCGAGTTCGGCCATTGACGAGGGCAGCCCTCTTTCTGACCACCCTGAGCTAATCCAGATGCACCATTAGCTTCGCCTCAACCCCCTCTTCAACCTGCGCTCCTTAGCCATACCTCTACCGCTACCCTAGCACTGCTGACGCTATCATGTCCACCATAGTGTGTCACCACACCGCTCGGTTGAGCATGACCAGCCCTGCTTTGGTAGTCCCCGACTGAACCATCACCTTGGCTAGGTCCACGATGGGTCCCTGATGCTTCCTTGCTATCTCTACTGCTCAGTTAGCGCCATAGCTCATCGAAACGCTGCCGTCGTCGTCGTAAGTTGCCTGCCAACACGGAGGAGCCGCTCTAGTTTATCTTTGGTCTACTAATCGATGCCCATCGTTGTGCATGGGCCCGTAGGTGAGCATTGGCCCTGTAGACACACCGTAGGGGTCCTTAGTTGGCCGGCGTAGCTATCTAGTGCCAGCCAATGCCACACCGATGAGCGTAGGGAGTCCTAGGGACCTCCCTAATGCGAAGACAGGTTAGTGCGAGGGCTTTTTTGCATAAGCGTTGTCAGTAAGATTAGTGTGTAAAGTGGTCGCGTTAATATCAAATAGCGCGGGGGCATTTTTGCAAAAGCGCCAGTGCACGCGCGGACTACCCATCGTGGGCCGTCTCGCATGGGCCGCGTCTACGTGTTTGTGGGCCATGAGGTCAATTTCATTTTTTCTTTTTCTTAGAAATAGGTGATAGCTTTCTATTTTAATTTCAAAGCTAGATTTGTATAATTAATATAAAATTCGTATAAGTGTCCAAAAATTATGAAACTAATTTTGATAGGTTCCTAATATTATTGTCTACCTATTAGTATAGTAAGTTCATACATATCTATGTTGGTACTAAGGACTATTAAATCATTTTAAAGTGCTTAATATTACTAGGATAATTATTGTGGAAAATTTTGTGGTAAATTGGTGACAGCTTTAATCCTAAAAAGTTTACAGTAGTTTCACTGTATTATTATGTGCTCACTATAATTTTTGTGGCCTTAGACTAGACTAAACAATAGGGTAGTTAAATGTTCTTTGTTTAAATAGACATTAAATCTTTAATAGAAATAAAGGCATACCATTGATTTGCAAAACTAGGTGCTTGTTAGTTGAACGCAGCACTTTGCTTGAGGAAGACGATAGTTAGCTTAGTATCTTAGTCATTAGAGCTAGCTTAGTAGCTTAACATGTGTATTCTTATTTTATGAGTTGTTGTTGCCTAAATACTAAGTTGTTGCATCATTATCATCGTATGCATATAGAGAACGAGTTGTTGGAGATTATGACCACCGGTGAGCATGAGTTCGAGGAGATCGTCGAGGAGTATGAGAAGGAGATTCTTATGTAGGAGGAGGTCTTGGAGCCACCACTGACTGACTCAGCTGACACCGTGCCTACCCAAGGCAAGCCTCGGTGCATAACATCTATTTTTCATATCCACCGTACATATATGCATGTGGTTTCCATAAAATTCCTGCGGCGTAAATGCACAACTCATATATATATGAGTTGTGCATTTACGCCGCAGGAATTTTATGGAAACCACATGCATATATATATCTACCCTATGAGTCCTACTAGTGTAGGTTCGAGTAGCTGCTATGCTTAGGGTGTTCCTTTTCCTCTGTGCAGGCCTCGCTGACATGGTAGGCGGTGATAGGGATAGCTCCACGCCAGGTGCATGTTCGCTGACCTGAACAGGGCCATGCTGGGTGTCTGTCCGCTGACGATGCCATGTCCTGGCATTGTCAGAGAGTTGTCACGTCCCATCTCACCTTGGCAAGTGGTGTGACGGACAAGGGTGCTGATCAACGGCCATATAGGGAGCAGGCAGCACAGTGACCGCACATCCATTACTATGGATGATGCGAGTTTCCTTCTGGACCATAGTGATTGTCGTGAGCTTCTGTAAGGATCCATGCCCGAGGGCAAATAACGGCGCCCACAACACTGTAAGGCAAATGCTAGCGCCTACAACACTGTTTGGGTTCTAACATGCCTAGAAGATCGTGAAGCATGTGGTAGAACTGTCTAATCTAATGCTTCCCAGGAGTGCTCGTCTTCCATTAGACACTAAGCACTCAAAGGAGAACACTAAATTACACGGTCCCATCGGGCACACCCTAAGGGAGAACCCAAAAATCCATATTTTTTCTTCAGGATCACAAATGAGAGAATAAAACTTACATCATCCTTAGCCACTTCTTACATCACTTTTAATACAACATCAGAGTATAATATTTATTGTTACAACAGCAAAATATAATCATATTATCAGAGTTATGAATAATTTAAGTTAACAACGGAATATAAACATGTTATCAGAATTATAGCGGAAATACTTATCTAGTCATGACATGATGTAGCATCAATATAGAAACTATGACAACAAATTATAAAACTTACATTTATAAAAACATTTAGTAAGAGTTATAAATAAAACTATGATCGCAGCGTAAAGGAAATCCTCTCTGAGCCCACCAGGAAGAATCCACACACAAAGGTCAGCTCTAGCCTCCACCTGTCACCTACAACAGGGGAAATAAAACCCTGAGTACTCAATTGTACTAAGCAAGACTTACTCGATAGGAGGAAAGAAAAGGCTCCAAGGACATGCAAGGCTATCTGGCTTGTGGGTTTATTGCTTCTGCAGGAGCATTACTAAGCGTGCGTCCTTATATTCGATTTTTATTAACAGCCGCATTAGTTCATTAACTAACCATTCTATGTAAGCACCTATGCTACTTTCAAGCAGGAGGTAAGCAATCAGATTTTCTTTTTCCATCTTTCATCTTCCAGTTCTTACTATGGTGCTAGGCCCAAAACAAGCCGTACCGGATCGCCCAATGATTCGCGAATCAATGCCCCTAGCTGGGTACCCCAAAAGAACATGCCCCGCTTGTACCCTGGGCACAAGCAAGACCAACCCACTACCCTCCTATCATGGGGTCTAGGTCCCCATCCAAACTGGACTCCAAGCCCCCGCCCTTGAGTCCCGGACTCAGTGCGGTGCAAGGACCTCCTAACCCAAAAACCATCATGACAGTCGGTCTAGAAAGAGCCGGAACCCATGACAAGAGAGTAATAAGTCTTTCAAGCGCCCATACATAAGTATGTGTTTAGGATAGTAAATCTGTGACTTACCTCGAGACTTATGCAATGATCGATCCTTAACCGACACAGACAGGGAAAAACAGTGTAACCAAGCTATGTCTCGTTGGTCGCAGGACACAACCTCTTACACCCACCAAAACTCAAACCATATCCCTGCCTGATCACCATTTTTCCATTCCACCATTTATATTTTCCAAGTGATAATAATACAGTTATATATTTTCTATATCTCATGAGTGAGAGGCAATCACTCGACTTCTACTGGAGTCCTATAGCATAGCAATCTACATGATCCTATTATACTAGTAAGACTCATAGGATAAAGATATATATATATATGCAAGTGGATTTCATTCAACTCCTAAAAACTTAATGCACAAATATAATTTAAAGTGTAGCAAAATAGGGGTTTTGCACCGGGGCTTGCCTGGGTAAAATATAACCAAAAGTTAGCATTCATTTTGGCAGCATGATCCTTGGCACCATCTTTTCAGCTACTCCAGTTGATACCATCGATCCACTGTCGTTGTTCCTATTATGATATGCAATGCGATGCAGAGATGATGCAATAGTTAATTAACACGACAAAAATAATTCTTAAACAGAGTACATACTGTGAACTAACAAGCTAGCTCTAATGACTAACGTACTAATCTACATATCAACATCGTCGAGAAAGGCGTCATTTCCCAAATAGTATTTTAGCTATACAAACCCAAATTGTTTCTTTATTTCATTCTATCAATTTAATCATTACCTATCTAGCAAACTAATTATTCTGGAGCTACAAAAATTATAGTGTGCAGCTAATAGTATTAGTAATTTACTGTAAAATTTTTAGAGTCAACACTATCACTGATTTATCACGGAAATTCCTCCAAGTTCACCTTTTATCAATATTAAGCATGTTAAAATAATTAGAGCAACCTTAAAAACATACCGAACATATGCGAACAAAATAGACTATTAGATAGATCATGATTTTAGAAACTCAACAAAACTGGTTTGGTATTTTTTATTATTTTTCTACTATTTATTTTCAATTTTGGAAGAGCGTTGACTTAACCAATTCAACAAATAACACAAAAAGAACAAGGCCTGAGCGGCCGGCTCGGCCCATAGACACACGCGTAGCCCAACGACGGCGAAACGGCGAGGAAGGCCCACGCGGGCGCACATGAGAAGGCCGGCCCAGGAGGAAAGGCCCAGGACGCGAGAGCAGCACACGGTCGGCCCAGCGCGTGGGCGGGCACGCGCGACCACAGGCCATGGCCCACAGCGCAGCGAGCGTGGCCCGGCGCAGCGCAGGCGGTGGCCCAGCAAAACAGCCCACGCGCGGCCTACCCAATCTAGCCTGGTGATTTTGCAAAAATGCCCCTATGCTTTCACGAAACTAACCAGCAGTCCAGCATGTACTATTCGTATGAGTCATGTATTTAGCAATAAGGACCCTATATTAATTCTATTCGCATTTCTTACCGTTCTCTTCAGCTTCCACGAACAGAGCACAGGGCAGAGGAGCTCCAGCCGGCGACCAATCCCGTCCGGGAAGGCATGGCGGCGGTGGGAGCCTGGTGGTTAGGGGCACAGGGGCCCGTGCATCCACGGTCTAGCCATGGCAAGACGTGAGCTGGTCCATGGTAGCCTGCCCGCGCGAGCCATGGCGACGGCTTCGGTCGGCCGGATGGTGGCAATGGCGCTCTAGGCACGGTGGCCACACAGTGGTGGCACACGCACTCAAGGAAGCAGGCCGGGGCAGCGCTCAGCACAGAGGCCACATGAGGCCGCGGTAGGGAGGCAGCACGACGGCTGCGGTCTAGAGCGGGGAAGGAAGGGGCGGCGCGTGCTCGGGTGTTGCGGGTCGGCCATGGAAGGGCGCTACAGTGCTTCGGGCAGCGTAGTCAGCAGCGGGGCTCATTGCGCTTGCGCTTGCTATGGCTGGATGATGGTGGGCGCGGCCATGGGCGCCACAGGGTGGCTGCGAGGCATGGAGGCCGGCGAGGCAAGCTAGGAGCTGGAGCAGCATAGGCGCATGAGAGGAAGGTGAGGAGCCATGCACGGCTCGGGCGTGCCTACACGTGGGGTGCTAGGTAGCAACGTCGGCGGCTGGGCAAGGCGGACGGTGCGGTTGTGGTGGGCACAAGAGGACGGTGCAGACCAAGGGGGCGAGTAGGAGCTAGGGCAGCGACTCTAGCGTGGGGAAAGGAAGACGTGCATGCACGAGGGGGAAAGGGGAGACACGATGGGCAGGCAGTGATAGCCGTGGCCTGGCAGTGCAGTAAAGAGAGGAAGAGCGGACGAAGGCCAGGAAAAGTAGAGCGAGAGCAGCAGCTCGGCATCCTCAAGAAGCAAGGGTAGGGGCAGTAGTAGCGGCATGGAGTGGCCCGGTCTGCTCGGCATGGTCACGTTGGCGTAATGACATGAGCTGAGGTGGAAGCAGGACCACGTGCACCCTTTAATTACGGATAAGACGCTAGTGAGAGAGGCATAGGTCGTAGGCGTGGTCAGCGCACTGACGCGGGGGCAAGACAGGATGGCGCGGTGTGGCCGACAGTGGCGCACCAACACGCGCACATGGAAGTGAAAGGATACGGTGCGATAGGGACAGAACCACGTGCTCTCCTAGGGAAAATGAAAATAAAGCAGTACACGGCAGCAGCAGCCTGGCCAACTTTCTTTAAAAAATGCTCTTTGAGAAAGGATGTGAGGGAGAGAGAGCAGCGACCCAGCGACGGGGCCAGACAACGCGGCGTGACGCGAATAAATCCTATGATTGATTCTAAGCGGGGAAACACACCACCGTATTCAAGCGGCCAGGACGGCAGCAGTGCCGTAGGCCTTGGCCAGCTACAGCAGCAAGACGATGGATGGAACAATGCAGTGCATGGCCAGCGCAGTACGAGCTATAACAGTGACAAGACCCTACACGAAGACCACGTCCCGACGCGGTAGCCAGCATGAGATTAGCCTCAACAAGGCTCAAATTTAAATTAGATTCAAAAGCTATATATATATATATATATATATATCGTTCTATTTATTAATAGATTTTATTTTATTTATAAAAGTCGCTTTTCATGCTTAATCTAATAGAACAAACCATTCGTCATTTACTTGCTAGAATCGTTATCGGGCATTCCTAAATATCTTTACGTACTGAGCAATTTAACTTGGCATTGATTCAAGTCCACAAAACTAAGTCACACACGATTTCCTTATCATGGCAAGTACATTTTAAATCAAAAATCCAAGAAACTCATTTCAAAAAAATTTCTTAGGCCTAAGTCGCGGTGCTAAACGAGCTCGTAATACCAGAGGTGTTACAACTAACCCCCCTTAAAAAGAATCTCGTCTCGAGATTCAAAGCAAGAACCAAAAGAGGGGAAACACGATTACATTTCGTAGATCAGGGATCACATGGAAGATTACACGACTTCGAATGCTAGACCACACTGGGATTAGGAATACATTGCTAAGAGCAACCAAATACAACTGAGACTTAATCTAGAAGTCGAGATAGATGAGGACAATGGAGAAATAGTAGGAAGATGATTATCCAAATCATGATGTAGGTCCAGCAGATCCAAAAATAGTCGACTAAGAAGTCAAACATCATGAACCCTAAGATTGAACTAACCAATGGTGGACTTGAACTTCTTCGACAAAACCAGATCCTTTCTTCTCAGATTACACCATCACCTCAAACGGACGAACCTAGCTCCACAATGGTGATGGGATCTCATAGCTCTGCTTTGGGTTCAAGGGGATGGGGATGAAGAAGAAGAGCAAGGACCAAGGGTATCTTATAGCGGTGAAAAGAGGTGGGGCGCAACACACTAGAAGCGGATGTAATAGGGATGGGATACACAGACGATTCATGCTCTGGAGATAAGGTCGGACATGGTGCGCTTCCTATGCGAGCAGGCAGAGGATAAGGGAGAGGAGAGGAGAGGGGGTCCACTCAATGAGGCAGGCATGTGGGTGGCCGTGTTCTCAAAAGGAGAAAAAGAGAAAGGGGAAGGGGGGTCCGGTACGAGGGACAAGGTGTGAGAGTCGAGAGCCGACCAGGCGCTAGGAAAAGGAAAAGTGCACAGTGCACAAGGACAGCGAGTGTGGCATGATGTTGTGGCCACGCGAGAATGGGGAGCTAGAGGGCCCGACGTAGACGGCGTCCGTAGGGCATGCAGCGAAACAATCCGGTAGGTGTAGTGCGGTCAACTAAACATAGGGCTTGGGACATGATATCCACTCAGGCTTCTACAATTACTCCCAACCACCCACGGCTACCTTCCTTACTACTCTTCTTTTTCTTTTGCCTACTTGACCACATCCATCTTTCATGCAGACTAAGACCATGTCCTACATTCTTTCTCTGAAACCATGTTCTCTTGCTTTCTTTGATAGAACACTATTGTATCAACCCATTGTGGATTTCCCATTTGAACACCTGAGTATTTTCAAGGAGGATATTTTGTAGCAAAAGGGGTACGATGGTGTAACTTGGTAAAGGTACTTGGTCAACAACCTCAATACCAGCACGTGTCGAGTAGCGTCACCATGTGGCAGCTGTTCCACAGGGAGCCCTCGATTTCATCATAGCACCATAAGCTATTAACCAGGCAACTATTACCAACTCACACGCCATGAAAGCAGTGGGGTCATAGACCACAGAATAAGAGGAGTATTGCAAGGGAAGATTCCAACAATAAGGGTTCCCTTCACAACAAGGGACAAGGAATTCAAATCCAATGACGGATTTGGTTTAAAGAGATTCAAGTGTTCTGCTAGGACATCCACAATTAGTCAATACAGTGTCCAATGTTCTCCAATCACGGCTGATCTATTGGTATCTGAGTGGTAGCTTCTCTTGCAACCCACTTAACATCGTCTTTGAAAACTCTAAGCACATCTCATGCAACTTAAGGGTAGATGGACGCAATAAACATAGTGAAATAAACAAAATGCATATTCTGAACGGTGTTATATGGGTACAATGTACAGGCATTCAGGCTCCCATTCACGACACAGCATTCACCTTCTGTGGGGGTATGGCCCCCAGTATCCACAAGACAAGACAAGACATGGGCTGCACCATCAGAGGTGGCCTAGCCCACAAGATCAAGGCATCCACGACACTGTTTGACGTGCACTGTAAGATATTGTATAGTACCAAATAGGATACTTTCCTTGTAACCCTACCCCTCTAGAGTATATAAGGAGAGGCAGGGGTCCCCTAGTCGACATCAACATACATATCATACAATACACCAAAGACACATGACGTATGGTATTACGTCGATCAGATGGCCCGAACCTATCTAAATCGCTATCTCTGCGCCTTGTGTCACCATCTGATTCTTGATTACGTGCACCTCCACCGATCAAGCTACCTTCATGGGATACCCCTCAGAGGACTACCGAGCATCTTTTGTCGACAATTGATGCGCTAGGTAGGCACTGTGCGTGTTGATCCATGACGAACTAGATGGGACCCCAAGATCAACGCCATTCGTGGCAACTTGATTTTCCACAACGACGTGAGCAACCTGATGGGCTCGACATCATGGCAACGATGACTTTCCAGCAGCCTGCAATGGGACTTCATGTCTCCAACAAACCAGATCCGATCTAAAGCCCAAGTATCAAAATCAGAGCACAAGTCGGACTACAACGCTGCCTCCATCTCTAACACGGCATCGACACTAGAATTTCCAAGTCAAGGTTTCGTCGATCAAGATGTTCCTCTGATTATGAGTAAACAAGAAGCATGTACAGGCCTTGGAAGTTATTTAATATAATCAAGGGGCAACTGCATATATGTGTGCATGCATGCACAACATGCTACACGCCCAAACTTGGCCTAAATGCTCAGACAACAAGATGCCATCTGTCAGCAAACAAACCAAGAAGGATCACCGTTCCGAGTGCTCGACGTGCCTGTCGGTCGACTGGTTTACTTCATCAACAACCTCCTACTCGGGACGATGACTAAGTGGATGTTCGGGGGCTCCCAAACCTGATACAATCGATCGCCTACTACTCATTCATGACCAGACATCAACACACAAGGGCAACATACATGTTGCCGCTAGGCGAGTGGACTCCATCAGGCTACATCATGATTCTGCACCGACCACACCAACACCTGCAAATGCAAATCTGATCTTAGAACCACCTCTGAGGTCACCTTCACCAACAACTCACCGCCCACCAGGTGCTCACCGTCAACGTCGACAAGATAACGCCATACGCCACCGACCAAACTTTCTGTCTATAGCTAAGTCACGCTTTAATATTCTTCTAAATATTCTTCAATCTTTGTATATCTCCATAATGTTTCTCCGAGCTGTTTTCTCCATGTTTGCTCTCCAAATGATTTTCTGAACCCCCGAACAGTCATGTTGACGCTTGGTTGTCCCTAGAGACGGCCCTGTCTCTAGCTCCTCCCTACACATGCACAAGAGTCTACCCTCTGCGTTATGGGTGGTCGGCAGCGGCTCCTTAGCGATGCTTTGTTCTTCCTACACACACACGGGCTCCGTGCTCTGCGTTATGGTTAACGGGCTAGCTAGGGCTAGAGACTCAGCTACACACTAACTAGTTAGGCGGTGTATATTAAATATAAATACATCTTCACACCAACTGATCGCCGAGCTACATACGCTATTTTATCGCCATTGCTGATTTTTCTTTGCAGTTCATGTATTTTTACATCATGTACTACCCGTCCTACATATTTCTATTGCAAGATCATCGTCCAGGTGATCAGATCACCTGGTGCTCGGACTTCTCCACCGATCAACCAGTCAGACCGCTAGGTTCATGGACTTCGTCGCCGACCAGTTGATTGGACTGTTTGCCGGTCGCTTCTACTCAATGCTCACTTCATCGCCAACCAGTTGACCAGACTGTTCGTCGCTCGTGCTTCATCGCTAGCAACACCAGAGGCTCCTCGGTGCTCAAACATCGCCAGATACATCGAGGACTCCTCAGTGCTCGGACATCGCCAGCTATGTCGGTTACTCCTCAGTGCTCGGATTCTTCATGCTCGGGGACTAAGTGGGCACACTTCACCCCACTTCACCTTGCAGACATCGCCAGCTATGCCGGGGACTCCTTGGTGCTCAGACATCACCAGCTATGCCGGGGACTCCTCGGTGCTCGGACATCGCCAGCTATGCCGGGGACTCCTCGGTGCTCGAATGTCATTAGCTATGTCGGGGACTCCTCGGTGCTCGGACATCGCCAGCTATGCCGGGGACTCCTCGGTGCTCGGACGTTGCCAGCTATGCCAGGGACTCCTCGGTGCAGGGACTCCTCGGTGCTCGAACATCGCCAGCTACGTTAGGGACTCGTCAGTGCTCGGACATCGCCAGCTACGCCGGGGACTCATCGGTGCTCGGACATCGCCAGCTACACCAGGGACTCCTCGGTACTCGGACATCGCCAGCTATGTCGGGGACTACTTCGCTGCTCGGACATCGCCAGCTATGTCGGAGACTCCTCAGTGCTCGGATGTCACCAGCTACGCCGGGGACTCCTAGGTGCTCGGACGACGCCAGCTACGCCGAAGACTCCTCGATGCTCCGCCAGCTACACCGGAGACTCCTCGGTGCTCGAACGTCGCCAGCTACGTCGGGGACTCCTCGGGGCTCGGACATCGCTATCTATGCCGGGGACTCCTTAGCACTCGGACATCGCCAGCTATGTTGGGGACTCCTCGGTGCTCGGACGTCGCCAGCTACGCAGTGGACTACCTTGATGGTCGAATCTTGCTGCGCCTCATCGGTGTGGTATCAAGCTGCTCCATGCTGTTTGGATCAGGGTGCTGATCTTGGGCAGCACGTTTAGGGTCTTGGTACATGCATGTCAAACGACGTCGACAAGCTTTCAGACTTCTTTTTCTTTGACCCTACTACAAGATTCATTCTTCATCTTATAGTAGGCTCGGGGACTAAGTGGGCACACTTCACCTTGCTGTGAATGTCCGCTTTTCAATTCAAGGCTCCGCCCGTGGACTGGTTGCCTGCTCAGCCAGTCTTCTGCCTTTCTACTACTTTCTGACCTTGACACCACATGACTACGTCATATACTTGTCACAGAACCGACCAATTTATAAGAGTACAAGTACAATGGTAGCCCGTAAGCGGTCGCACTATCATACTTGAACCCATATAAACCCGGTAGTCCATCGAGTACCATGATGGGTCTCGATAAATGATTTACAACAACTAAGATCGTACATGATTCAACATACATGTCACATATTACATAAAGTTCACAGATACATTTCCATCATCAGAGTATGAAACAAAGTTATTACAAACCGAGTTTGATAGATAAAAGCGGAAGCAAATTAAGTTTGAAAGTAAAGTTTCCAACATAGTTAAATGTAGTGCCAAAATACGATCACAATCCACAAAAGCATGTAGAGGGATTAATAAAGAAGCCTGTCCAAGGCTTACTCCTCATCCACAGCGGGATAGAAGCAACTCTTGCAATAACCATGATATACAGTGCCATCTACAACAATGGGAAATAAACCCTGAGTACGAGAAGGTACTCAGCTAGACTTACCCATCATAAACTAGAAATAAAATGACTCCAAGGATCATGCAAGGTTGTATAAGTGGAGATAGCTAGACAACATTTTGCATAAAAGCGATTAACTCAGTTATACAATTATGATTCTGCTATCAAGTTAATTATAACTATCCATCTCTAAATTAGCAACTAACCTATGCCAAACATGTGGTATATCATTTTAAAAGCATACAATAGTAACCATAGCCGGTATTGTAATTCCATATTCCTTCAAACCATCATGTTCTATAACACAGTTACTACGATGTTGGGACTAGCCAAGTTTCTCACTATCCGGGAGAGACGACGGTTCGAATCGATTTCAGCCAGCTGGGAATTTATTCCTAACACAAACCCAGGCAGACTAGATCATTAGTCGCCTTAGGTCACCTTTGGTACAACTCAGGTCCACATTTCGTGGGTTCGTACCGCGCCGCACAATCGGGGACACCAAATGCCAGGACGTTCAGGCCCAGCCTGCCCTTGGGATCAGTCTGGCTCCCCACAAGGAGCGCACAATAGAACGGGACCCGGCCTAAATCGAGCTACTTGGCTTCACGGTCGGAACGAGTTATCCGGCTAGCTAAGTGATAGGCATGCGTTCAATCTTGTCAGAAGCGCCAACAACGGTACGGTCCTTAACCGGCACAGACAGAATCACATGAGTCAACCTCCACATAGACTCCGCCCAGCCTTGATTTTCTTTTACCCCATGGTTCTGTTCCACGATAGCAAATATAGCCAACCGTGCTCCGGTATCCACCTATATCTCGCAGGTGATAAGAAATCACCCGACTTCTATCGGTCTAAGCATGGCTAAGCATATATTCAATCCTGGACCTACACAGGGTTAACGGTGTATATAACTAGACAAGGAATTTATATGCATCAAGTGGTTCCATTCAACTCTTATAACCTAATGCATCAATCATAAGGACTTAAGTAATCATTTGTAAAATACTGGGAGACTTAGAATGCTTCGGGGCTTGCCTTTCAGAAAGGACGTGGGTTAGTGATCAGGGCACT
The DNA here is from genome assembly GCF_019320115.1 of Miscanthus floridulus. Lineage (NCBI taxonomy): Eukaryota > Viridiplantae > Streptophyta > Magnoliopsida > Poales > Poaceae > Miscanthus > Miscanthus floridulus. Next base: position 87,260,114 of record NC_089586.1, read on the forward strand.
CTAGAAGTTCTTCTGGGTTCTGCTCCTCGCCTTCGGGAGCTATGGCTTGAGGATTCTCCTGCTGGTCCCCTTCCTCTACTTTGTCGAACTCTAGCAACGTTATTTCTTCCTTCGATCCTAGATGCATGAATATGGCATAAGTTATTGCGAATGTATGCATGCCGACAATTACAATATGATGATACATGATGAATGCATTCTTGTATGTATTCTTAACATCATGGTACTGAAGTAATAACAAGTGTATAGTGTTTTACTGAGTATGTGCATATTTCTTCTTAATTACTCAATCAAACACTTCAGCAGTTCATGTGTACCACACTACAAAACAGCAGCTACTTGTTTTACTCATAACTGAAGTTCTACTTATTCAAATGTGGTTATCTTGGACTTTCTGGAAAGCTTATAAAATTTTCTACAACTCTTATTTAATCACCAAAAGCTAATTCATGATTTATCTTAACTAAAACAGACAATTAACCCAGTGCTGTCCAGAAATTCCAGAGAGCAAGCAATTCGGAAACACTAACTTTAAACAGCTATAACTCCTAAACCCTTTGGCCTATGGTCCTGAAATTTTAACACAAGATACATGAAGAAGTTATCTACAACTTTGTTATTAACCATTTTCACAGCAAACATCATTTTCACTATGCAACACACCAAACTATCAAATCTGTCCGAAAACCCTTTCAACTCAAATTATAAAGCAACAACACTTTTACTTCATGTAAGCATTCAAATTTTTACAACACAAAGTCTACCAACAGTTTAAGCATACCAAATACACTCAAGACAACATAATGGTAAAGCCCAAACTATTTATTTAAATGCCTTTATTATTTTATTTAGATACTTAGGTTAAATAATAAACATATACCAAATGTGCATCATAATTTCTCAAGAATTTATAGTGTCTTACTAATGATACCAAAAGACTACTGTAAAAGTTTCATGCCATTTTACCAAGTAGAACATTCTATACAAAAATGACAAGGCAGAAAGGCTTACAATAGCAAAAATAGAAAACCCTAGTGAAAAGTGTCAAGCAATAGATTTTATATTTTTCTTAGCATCCATATGGTACTAGTATAACCTCCAACAAATTTCATGAATATTGGATTCATAAATAATTTATAAAAATTCATACAAGGATTACCTAATTATAAAAGAAAAATCTATAACTACAAATCTATACATGCACTGACCCTCAAATTTTTACCAGACCTCATACATGTCAAGAATAGCTTACCACAAAAATTGCATAATTTTTTGAGCACAGGAACTCTAGATATTAAATAAACAAGTTTACATACATTCAAAAACACATTTCAAGTTTCAATTTAAATCCTCCAAAAATTCTACTACAAGTGTCAAGATTATATTTTTAATAAATACTACACTTTCTAAGGAATACTATAAAATTTATTTCACAATTTTTGAATCTACGTAGCCCAACTTATCAAATTTCAAAGATTGCACCAAATCTATAAACAAATGACCTATCCTATACTCTCCAGTCGCTGATAGGCGGGACCCGCCTGACAGTGGACCCCACGCGTCAGTGACTCAGAACAGGGCAGCGGCGCTGCTTGATACTGCGCGGCCATGGCTCGTCGACGGCGAGCTTCACCGGTGATGGCATCTACACATCATGACCCCCACGACCTCCTAGACCTATTGACCTACTTGACCGAGCCTATCATCGAGGTTAAGCACGGTGGCGGCATTCATGGCGGCACATCGGAGCTGGACAACAGCGCTACGCCGATGGTGGCCACGGCGACGCAAATTCAAACTTGGACGAGCATCTACTACCCAAGATGAACTCAACGCACAAGCTAGCGCATGGAAAGATGGATGGTGGCGCCCCAGCCACGGTGACAGCCTCGGCGGTGATGCTCCGGTGAGGTTAAGCGCAACACAGAGGCTTACTGAGTGTGGTTGGCGAGCATGGGTGGACGCGGTGAGTCATGGGGGTGATGGTGGAGTAGTTGCGGTGGTGGAGAAGCAGCGAGGGCGAGCTGGCGCCGGAGCTCTACTGGTGGTCGGCCACTGAATTGGCGATTCAGATTGTTCAGTCGCGCGATGGTAATGCCTGACAGAGTGTTTTCGTGAAGCCCGATCTCTCAAACCATGTAGACAAATCGCAAATAGTCAATAACAAACTTGTAGCTCTATGTACCAGCTCCATTTGTTCTTAAAGGATCGTGCTCCAACTCTCAACCAAAACCAAGTTAAATCATCCTCAAGGTCAGCTCGTCAGACTGTCTAAAAACCCAGATTAGAAAAATTTTTCTAAGTGTAGAAATCAGTGCATTAGTGATTTTTGTGAGCTCCAAAAGACTAAGCTATGCACCTTATCATCACATGACCCAAAAATAAAAGTTGTTCCCCATATCAAATACTACAACTTTGCTTTAGTGACCACCTACATGCAAGGTCTCTAGCACATAGTTCAAACTTGGTCAAACATGCTACATTCAAAGGATGACTTGTACTTGAACTCTGACCTAGTGACCTATTTACCCCTAACCATGAATATCAAAGTTGTTCATAGTGATACTCTAAACATGTTTAAGCTATTAGCAAGGTCACACAATCATTTCATGTATTGGTCACACATAGGGCTATCCAGGTCAACCCATATACATCACTTAAGTGCTTGATCATGAAAGGTGACCTTCATGAACAATGTTCCATTTGCTAACCTAAGTGTTGCTAATATGTTTTTGTGACTCATATCAACCAATTACATGTAAACACTCATGGTCATATGCATATATACTAGGAAACATGAAATAACAAGCAATGTTGCATATGTTTCAATCAAATGTTTCAATTGTAAATGCTTATATATGAATGCTTGATGTTCATGCTCATGCTATGCAAGTCAATTCATGCAAGGCTAACACCTAGGGTGTTATAGCCCCTCCCCCTTATAAAAATGTCATCCCGAGATTTGTAAGACCTACCATTCTTAGAAAAAGGCAGGATAAACCTCTCATAAATAATCCTCTCATTCCCACGTAGCATCTTGTTCACTGTGATTGTTCCACACCACCTTATAGAACTTAATGATCTTACTCCGTGTCACTCTTTCCATCTCTTCTAACACTCGAATTGGCTTTTCTTAATAGGTCAAATCCAATTGAAGCTATATGTTGGTGGGTGTAATAGCTTCTTCCGGTACACGAAGACATTTCTTCGACTAAGAAACATGGAAGACATCAAATATTGCACTCATCTCAGGTGGAAGTTGTAACTTATAAGCAACATTCCCCTTTCATTCTGGAATCTTGTATGGCCCTACATATCTAGGCAAAAGCTTCTTTTTCATTCCAAATCTCTTCACCCCTTTCATGGGTGATACCTTCAAGTATACATAGTCACCCACTTCAAAAGTCAGTGGTCTTCTTATTTTATCAGCATAACTCTTTTGTCTCAATTGAGCTGCCTTCATATGCTGTTGGATAACACGCACTTGCTCTTCAACTTCATTAACAAAGTCAATACCAAAGTATCTCCTCTCACCAGGCTCAATCCAATTCAACGGAGTTCTATATTTTCTGTCGTACAAAGCTTCAAATGGAGCCGTCTTGATACTTGCTTGATAACTATTGTTATAGGAGAATTTAGCTAAAGGTAACCATTTCTCCCACAACCCTTTGGAAGATATAACACAAGCTCTTAGCAAATCTTCCAAGATTTGGTTCACTCGCTTTGTCTGTCCTAAAGTTTGCGGATGATATGCTAAACTTCTGATTAGCTTAGTTCCCAAAGCCTGGTGTAAGTGCTCCCAGAAACGAGCTATGAACTATGGTCCTCGATTTGAGATTATAGTCCTGGGTACTCCATGTAGTCTCACGATCTGAGAAACATACAGCTCGGCGTATTTTCCAACTATATACCTTGTGTTCACGGGTATAAAATGTGCTGACTTGGTGAGACGATCTACAATAACCCATATCGAATCGTGACCTTGCGGTGTCATTGGAAGGCCTGTGATAAAGTCCATACTGATTTCTTCCCATTTCCAACCTGGAATAGGCAATGGCTGAAGTAATCCAGCAGACTTCATATGAATAGCTTTTACTCTGCTACAGTTGTCGCACCTAGCGACATAGGCTGCGATCTCTTTCTTCATCTTAGTCCACCAAAAATGGGTTTTCAAATCTTGGTACATCTTACTACTACCTGGATGAATAGACAATTTGGACGAATGAGCTTCATCTAAAATTTGATTTCTAAGCTCACGGTCTTTCGGTACCATGAGTCGGTCCTCAAACCATAGCACACCTCTTTCGTCCAATCTGAAATGCTTGGTTTCTTGTTCTAGCATCTTTCTCTTGATGTGACATATACCTACATCTATCTGTTGCAGCTCTATGATTTTGCTCTCAAGTGAACAACTTATCGTGATATTGTGTAGTACAACAGGATGTAACAAATTGAAGCCATCTTCTAACAATGCTTCCACAGTATTACAATGAGATTTCTAACTGAGTGCATCGGCTACTACATTAGCTTTTCTCGGATGGTAGTGCACTTCTAAATTGTAGTCCTTAATTAGCTCTAACCATCTTCGCTGTCTCATGTTTAGCTCTGGTTGGGTAAAGATATACTTGAGACTTTTGTGGTTAGTATATATATGACATACATTGCCCAACAAATAATGTCTCCATATCTTTAATGCATGAACAACTGCTGCAAGTTCTAAATCATGCGTGGGGTAGTTGACTTCATGTTTTCTCAATTGCCGAGAAGCATATGCAATGACTCTTCCTTCTTGCATAAGCACACACCCCAAACCTATACCTGACGCATCACAAAGCACATTGAAAGGCTTCTCAATGTTGGGTTGTGCTAAGACAGGCGCTGTAGTTAACAGAGTTCTGAGGGTGTGAAAAGCTACTTCACATTCTGGTGTCCATTTGTACTTCTCATCCTTCTAAAGTAGTCTGGTCATGGGCTTAGCTATCTTTGAGAAATCTAGAATGAAACAATGATAATATCCTGCTAACCCTAGGAAACTCCGAACTTCATGAACCGAAGTCGGGGCTTTCCAATCCATGACCTCTTGTACTTTTGATGGGTCTATAGAGATTCCATCTCTTGATAAGATATGACCTAAGAAAGGTACTTTGCTCAACCAAAATTCACACTTGCTAAATTTTGCATATAGCTTATGCTCCCTCAATCTGGATAGAACAATCCTTAGATGCTCTTCATGATCTGACTCATTTTCTGAATAAATCAATATATCATTGATAAACACGACCATGAACTTGTCAAGCTCGAGCATGAATACCGAATTCATCAGGTACATGAAGTAGGTAGGAGCATTTGTTAGTCCAAAAGACATAACCAAATACTCATATAAGTCATACCTAGTAGAGAAAGCAGTTTTAGGTATGTCCTCTGGCCTGATCTTTATCTGATGATAGCCTAATCTCAAGTCAATCTTGGAGAATACCTTTGCCTTTGCCAACTGATCAAACAAGATGTCGATGTGAGGCAACGTGTATTTGTTCTTGATGGCTACAGCATTGAGTGGTCTGTAATCTACACACATTCTCAAGGATTTATCCTTCTTTTTCACAAACAACGCTGGACATCCCCACGGAGATGAGCTAGGTTGGATAAGACCCTTGTCCAACAGATCCTATAACTGAATCTTAAGTTTTGCTAACTCATTTGGTGGCATTCTATATGGCCTTCTTGAGATAGGTGCCATACCTGGCACTAACTCAATCTTAAATTCCACATCCCTATCAGGTGGTAAGCCTGGTAATTCCTCTGGAAATACATCCAGAAACTCACAAACCATGGGGATATCACACAGGGTAGTGGTTTGGATAGCACAAGCTAAATGTTGGAGTTCAAAGTTGCGGGAGAGTGGTACTAGAAAAGCATTCCCTCCCTTGGGTTCTCTAAACATAACAGTACGAGTGCTAGTGTCAATTAGAACACCATGATCCTTCATCCAATTCATGCCTAAGATTACACTTATTGATAACCCGGGCAATATTATCAAATCTGTTGTATACTCCCTCCCTTGTATAGAGATGAGCACATTTTTGACTATCTTATTTGCAGAAATAGTAGCCCCTGCTGAACTTATATTATAACCCCCCTTGCTTACTTCAATTATTTCCTGATCATGTCTAGATGCAAATGCTTGACTCATAAATGAATGAGAAGCTCCTGAATCAAATAAAACAACAGTGGGATGCTTGTTAAAAATATACATACCAGCCATGACAACTTCTCCAGCGGGCACTTCCTCAATCGTGGTATCATTCATGTATCTCGGACGTGCCCTTGTGTTCGCCTGCCTCTGATTATTCTGATTCAGCCTGCCATTCTTCTTGGGGTGGGGCATTCCTTGGCCCAATGCCCCACTTGATTGCAGTTGAAACAGGGTTGGTTACTCCTAAGTCCTGTGGTGCTCCCCTGACTGCCATTTCCTTTTGGTAAGGCAATAGTGAATGCCTTACGGAACGCTTTCTGAGGCCTGCTGTTATGAGCTTTAGGTGGTGGAGGCCTAAACTTGGGTGCAGGTGGACGGAATTGTGGCCTAGCTGTGATAGGAGCTCTGGATTGTGAAGATCCAGAGGCACCTGCCTTGAATGCCCTCTTGTGACCCTTAGTGGCCACATGCATGTTATTGTGGTTTTCCTGGGTCAAAGCATCACTAATAAACTCGTTGTAAGTGGTGCACTTAGAATTGGCCATGATCTTCATCAGTTTGGTGCCTTGACCCCGCTTGAAGCTCTCTATCTTCTTCTCCTCGGTATCCACAAAACCTGGAGCATACCTAGATAGGTTATTGAATGCGTGCATATATTCTGTGAGGGTCTTTGTTCCTTGAGTGAGCCTCATAAATTTAGCCGCTTTCATGCGCATTAGGCCTGGGGGAATGTGATGCCCCTGAAAATGATGCCCCTGAAAAGCCAACTTGAACTGCTCCCATGTTACTCATGCATTAGCAGGTAGAGATGACAAGAAATGTGTCCACCAGATCCCTGCTGGTCCTTGCAACTGGTGAGAAGCATACTCAACCTTCAGATGCTCGGTGACCCTTAGCAGATGAAACTTCTGCTCAATGGTGTTGAGCCACTTGTTAGCCTATAGTGGTTCCTCTGCCACCTTGAAGATAGGAGGCTTTGTATCTAGAAATTCCTTGAATGTATTGTGCTAATTGGGCTCAGGCCCTTGTTGCTATGGTTGGCCACGAGCTGTGTTCTGCGCGATGAGGCACAGAGCTTCCTCCATTGTCCTTTGGCTCCCCAAGAATTGGGCAAAGAACTCCTGAGCGGACGGTGGTGGTGGTGGTGGTAAGTCATCACCATTGCCATCATGGCTGCTACTAGCTCCTGCATGGGTGCACGTTATCTGCGAAGTTGCAACAATAAGCGATTATTGGTGGATGCCACAAGATTGCAGATGAATTTATAATCATGCCAAACTGAAATTACTGGAGACAATCTCATATTCATACAATAAAAACAGAGGCATAATAATTCATTCTCACAACATGTCACCACCAATTTGATCACTTATCGGACTCATAGCACGTTAATGTTCAAATCGTGATCTCTGATAAATCAACTAAAATTTGCATTAGCGTTTAACCAAACGTGCGATAGTCACGCAAATAACAATATTACATGATAGTTCAATTCACTAACACCAAATTCAAACTATAGGTCCATTACATAACCAACGATGATACATTAAGCACTTCTACTAAGTACTAAGCAATCTAATCCTCATCATGATCACTATCGAGGTCAAAGATAGGATCATCTCCTTCCTCAGGCTCCACCTCTTCCTCTTCCTCGTCCTCATCATCATCTTCTTCCGTATTTGGACCATCTTCTTCCCCATCCAGGATTGGGTTCAGCTGGTTGTTCAAATAGTGCACTTCATGCTGAAGGTTCATTACTTGAAATTGAGCCTGTGCAAGCTGCTGACGTAAGCCCCTTTTGGCACAGTCCTAGGCATTACTCATGTCGCGGTGCCTATCTCGCTCTATCCTTATTGTAGCGATTTGGTTTTCTGCTGCATCATGCTGACGTCTAGCTGTGGACACCTCAGCACGGGCGACCTCCAATTGCTCCCGTAGTCCTACAAGCACTGCTTGATCATTAGCTCTAGCTTCTTGAGCTGCTGCCCTCTACTGATCCACTTGCTCCATTTGGGCATGGAGAGTGCCCAAAGCTGCATAGGCTTGGTCAGATTCCCATCGAGCTTTACTTGTGGCTTTCTTTTGCTTGTGCACACACTTCTTGAGCTTATGCTGTGCAGCTTCTGCTCTCATGAGTTTGTCCATGCAAGTGGTGTATGATTCCTGCCAGAAATCCCTGGTGTCCTGGTGTGCACAAAACATCTTCATCACCGCAAACATTGCACTTATGGAGGGACTAGAGCTATTTGCTTGCTCATCCCAATCTCTGATCAAAGCATTTTGATTATGTTGTTCCCAATTGGTGGTGGACGGATCCACCTAAGGAAACATACTCGCTGCACTGCCAGTAAGTGCATCACCATGTCGCTGGTAGATTTGCCTCAAAACCTCAAAGGCCACAACTTGGGCAACCTCCCAAGGAGTTTCCCTTCTGATTCTGCCTTCCACTCCTGCCAGAAGGGCGGTTGTGTGCGGGCTAGTATAGTTAGCCGCACCCCATACCATGGTTGTCCCTCCAAGTACTCTTCAATCCAATGATAAAGGGATGGTTCCTGGTACCCCGCAAAGTGCAAAACTCTCCACAATAGGGTAGGTGTTCCGAAAACCATCAGGAAATTCTCATAGACAACTGGTGCTGCCATCTGTACCATCAACATGTACACTTTGTGAGACAAGGCCATAATGGATAAGAGTTACATAACCGAGTAAGAAATTTATAAGGGGAGGAACAATGTAATTATTTGAATGATAAATATCATGATGCATGCTCGTTCCGTACGTCCTCACAAACTTAGGAAAAATTGTTTCTAATGGTAGACACGGTGGCATACATACGTTCTCTCATATATAGCGTAACTAGTCGAGCTACATGTTTCGTTGTTAGTGTACCTGCATAGAATTTTCATTTCAGCCCAAACCCATAACGAAATATGCAGAATGTAAAGTTAAATACTTCCATATATGTATACCCATACATATACTTCCGTATCAAAGCTACCCAATAACAGTTCATACCCACAATTAAATACGCACCATATACACATGTAAGCATGCATACATAGTCGTACCAAGCTAACTCTCCCCAACCGCACGCTCACATCTTGCGGTCATGCCACTCATCAACTTACCTTGGCGTAGAGGCATTTGATCCATACATTACCATTCAAGTGAATGGCATCCATACAATAGCACGCCGTATGGACGACGAAGTAAAACCCCCATGTTAGTACTTAAATAGCCACCTAATAGTCCTTAATTTGGGCATAAGGAAAGTGATCATTGGCACACTTTAGATTTCAAATACCTATTTATATAACTATTAGTTGCTAGAGAAGGGTTTTAGGAAAACAAAAACTTTTGTTTTAAATACACAAGTGACAATTAACGTTGAATCTTGCTCTGATGCCAGCTGTCGTAGAACCGACCAATTTATAAGAGTACAAGTACAATGGCAGCCCGCAAGCGGCCGCACTGTTATACTTGAACCCATATAAATCCGGTAGTCCATCGAGTACCACGATGGGTCTCGATAAACGATTTACAGCAACCAAGATCGTACATGATTCAACATATATGTCATATATTACATAAAGTTCACAGATACATTTCCATCATCAGAGTGTGAAACAAAGTCATTACAAACCGAGTTTGATAGATAAAAGTGGAAGCAAATTAAGTTTGAAAGTAAAGTTTCCAACACAGTTTAATACAGTGCCGAAATACGATCACAATTCACAAAAGCATGTAGAGGGATTAATAAAGAAGTCTGCCCAAGGCTTACTCCTCATCCACAGCGGGATAGAAGCAACTCTTGCAATAACCATGATATACAGTGCCATCTGCAACAATGGGAAATAAACCCTGAGTATGAGAAGGTACTCAGCTAGACTTACCCATCATAAACCAGAAATAAAATGACTCCAAGGAACATGCAAGGCTGTATAAGTGGAGATAGCTAGACAATATTTTACATAAAAGCGATTAACTCAGTTATATAATTATGATTCCACTATCAAGTTAATTATAACTATCCATCTCTAAATTAGCAACTAACCTGTGCCAAACATGTGGTATATCATTTTAAAAGTATACAATAGTAACCATAGCTGATATTGTAATTCCATATTCCTTCGAACCATCATGTTCTATAACACAGTTACTACGATGTTGGGACTAGCCAAGTTTCTCACTATCCGGGAGAGACGGCAATTCGAATCGATTTCAACCAGCTGGGAATTTATTCCTAACACAAACCTAGGCAGACCAGATCATTAGTCGCCTTAGGTCACCTTTGGTACAACTCAGGTCCACATTTCATGGGTTCATACCACGCTGCACAATCAGGGACACCAAATGCCAGGACGTTCAGGCCCAGCCTGCCCTTGGGCTCAGTCTAGCTCCCCACAAGGAGCGCATAATAGAATAGGACCCGGCCTGAGTCGAGCTACTTGGCTTCGTGGTCAGAACGAGTTATCCGGCCAGCTAAGTGATAGGCATGCGTTCAATCTTGTCAGAAGTGCCAACAACGGTATGGTCCTTAACCGGCACACACGGAATCACATGAGTCAACCTACGCATAGACTCCACCCGGCCTTGATTTTCTTTTACCCCATGGTTCTGTTCCATGATAGCAAATATAGCCAACTGTGCTCTGGTATCCACCTATATCTCATAGGTGACAGTAAATCACCCGACTTCTACCGGTCTAAGCATGGCTAAGCATATATTCGATCCTGAACCTACACAGGGTTAATAGTGTATATAACTAGACAAGGAATTTATATGCATCAAGTGGTTCCATTCAACTCTTATAACCTAATGCATCAATCATAAGGACTTAAGTAATCATTTGTAAAATACTGGGAGACTTAGAATGCTCTGGGGCTTGCCTTTCAGAAAGGATGTGGGGCAGTGATCAGGGCACTCTGGAAGTTCTTCTGGGTTCTGTTCCTTGCCTTCGGGAGCTGTGGCTTGAGGATTCTCCTGCTGGTCCCCTTCCTCTACTTCGTCGAACTCCAGCAACGTTATTTCTTCCTCCAATCCTAGATTCATGAATATGGCATAAGGTATTGCGAATGTATGCATGCCGACAAGTACAATATGATGATACGTGATGAATGCATTCTTGTATGTATTTTTAACATCATGGTGCTAAAGTAATAACAAGTGTATAGTGTTTTACTGAGTATGTGCATATTTCTTGTTAATTACTCAATCAAACACTTCAACAGTTCATGTACCACACTACAAAACAGCAGCTACTTGTTTTACTCATAACTGAAGTTCTACTTATCCAAATGTGGCGATATTGGACTTTCTGGAAAGCTTATAAAATTGTCTACAACTCTTATTTAATCACCAAAAGCTAATTCACGATTTATCTTAACTAAATAGACAATTAACCTAGTGCTGTCCAGAAATTCCAGAGAGCAAGCAATTCGGAAATACTAACTTTAAACAGCTATAACTCCTAAACCCTTTGGCCTATGGTCCTGACATTTTAACATAAGATACATGAAGAAGTTATCTACAACTTTGTTATTAACCATTTTCACAGCAAACATCATTTTCACTATACGACACACCAAACTATCAAATCTGTTCGAAAACCCTTTCAACTCGAATTATAAAGCAACAACACTTTTACTTCATGTAAGCATTCAAATTTTTACAACACAAAGTCTACCAATAGTTTAAGCATACCAAATACACTCAAGACAACATAATGGTAAAGCCCAAACTATTTATTTAAATGCCTTTATTATTTTATTTAGATACTTAGGTTAAATAATAAACATATACCAAATGTGCATCATAATTTCTCAAAAATTGACAGTGCCTTACTAATGCTACCAAAAGACGACTGTAAAAGTTTCATGCCATTTTACCAAGTAGAACATTCTATACAAAAATGACAAGGCAGAAAGGCTTACAATAGCAAAAATAGAAAACCCTAGAGAAAAGTGTCAAGCAATAGATTTTATATTTTTCTTATCATCCATATGGTACTAGTATAACCTCCAACAAATTTCATGAATATTGGATTCATAAATAATTTATAAAAAATCATACAAGGATTACCTAATTATAAAAGAAAAATCTATAACTACAAATCTATACATGCACTGCCCCTGAAATTTTTACCAAAGCTCATACATGTCAAGAATAGATTACCACAAAAATTTCATAATTTTTTGAGAACAGGAACTCTAGATATTAAATAAACAAGTTTACATACTTTCAAAAACACATTTCAACTTTCAATTTAAATCCTCCAAAAATTCTACTAAAAGTGTCAATATTATATTTTTCCTAAATACTAGACTTTCTAAGGAACTCAATAAAATTTATTTCACAATTTTTGAATCTACATAGCCCAACTTATCAAATTTTCAAAGATTGCACCAAATCTGTAAACAAAAGACCTATCCTATACTCTCCAGTCGCTGATAGGCGGGACCCGCCTGACAGTGGACCCCACGCGTCAGTGACTCAGAATAGGGCAGCGGCGCTGCTTGATACTGCGCGGCCATGGCTCGTCGACAGCGAGCTTCACCGGTGATGGCATCTACACATCATGACCCCCATGACCTCCCGGACCTATTGACCTACTTGACCGAGCCTATCATCGAGGCTAAGCACGGTGGCGGCATTCATGGCAGCACGGCAGAGCTGGACAACATCAATAAGATCTACAATGATCCAGTGGTGGCGTTTAACGTCGTGCGCGACAACATTGTCACCATCGTCGCTCCTGCGGTGATCCTCGTCCACAACTCGGTCACTGCTCCTATCGTCAACACGGCATCCCGAAGCAATTTGTGGCGGTACTCTATCGTACGAGAAGACATGAGGTCCAGCGGGACATTTCCATGCTAACACCTGATCGATCTGCTGGGCCAGATCTGATTCTATAACAAAGCCAGGAGGTCTACCGTGTGTCGCACGATGGATTTTAGCAAAAGCAACAGTACCTATCATGCAGATCACCACATCGAATTTCCAAGACAGTGCCCTGTCTCCATGAGACGGCGAGATCCGATCGGGCCAAGGAAGTACATACGAGCTATCAAGTTTGCTAAATTAATCTAAGATATTAGAAGTTGTAGGTGGATATGCATGCACGCGACAAGCATGCATGACAGCACGTCTACAGGCACGGATTAATTTTCCGACAAGTCGATCTTCGCTCAAGGAAGACACCCCGCCCGGCATCCTTCATCATCACGTCTCCACGAGGCGACGGTGGCACCAAACGCTACTGACCACAAGCCAATAAGGAAAGAGCAAGATCAAAAAAGGCATGCAAGATGATGCAAGCAAGCAGAAGGCCACATCTGATCTACATTGCCATGCAAGCTAGCTTCCACGTACGCCAGACATACAAGGAAGCTCTCAGCACTACGCCTTATCTCGATCGGACATGCCCGAGGGCTTCACCTCCCCACATAGATTGACTTCGTCAAGCTTCACGCTCGTTCACCTACGACTCCGCTTACCTGTCCAAGCTATCAAATGAACTGTTTGAGCCGTCAAGCGAGCCGCTAAGCGAGCTGCCCGCGTCACCGACCAGTAACATAAGGACGATGTTGTCTGGACTACTAACTCCGACCACCTACCATGTCGCAATGATGATCGCTGCAAAGAATGACATCGTGCCAACTACGACCGCCGCCATGATGACAGTTTGGAAAGCTCAAGGGTCGGGCAATTTCGTCAACGCCGACCAGATAACGCCATACGCCTCTGACCAGATGTTCTGTCTAAATCTAAGTCACGCTTTAATATTTTTCTAAATATTCTCCAATCTTCATATATCATCATAATGTTTCTCCAAACTTTTTTCTTCATGTTTGCTCTCCAAATGATTTTTTGAACCCCCGAACAGTCATGTTGACGCTTGGTTCTCCCCAGAGACGGCCCTGTCTCCGGCTCCTCCCTACACATGCACAAGCATCTACCCTCTGCGTTATGGGTGGTCGGCAGCGGCTCCTTAGAGACGCTTTGTTCTTCCTACACGCACACAGGCTCCGCGTTATGGTTAACAGGCTAGCTAGGGCTGGGGACTCAGCTACACACTAACTAGTCGGGCGATTTATATTAAATATAAATACATCTTCACACCAACTGATCGCCGAGCTACATACTCTATTTCATCGCCATTGCTGATTTTTCTTCAGAGTTCATGTATTTTTACATCATGTACTAACCATCCTACATATTTGTATTGCGGGGTCATCGTCCAGGTGATCGGACCACCTGGTGCTCAGACTTCTCCACAGATCAACTAGTCGGACCGCTAGGTTCAAGGACTTCGTCACCGACCAGTTGATCGGACTATTCGCCGGTCGCTTCTACTCAATGCTTACTTCACCACCAACCAGTTGACCAGACTGTTCATCGCTCATGCTTCATCACCAGCAACATTGGAGGCTCCTCAGTGCTCAGACATCACTAGATACGCCGGGGACTCCTCAGTGCTCGGACATCGCCAACTACGTCGGTTACTCCTTGGCTCTCGGATTCTTCGTCCTCGGGGACTAAGTGGGCACACTTCACCTTGCAGATATCGCTAGCTACACTAGGGACTCCTCAGTGCTCAGACATTGCCAGCTACGCTGAGAACTCCTCAGTGCTCGGACATCGCCAACTACGTCGTGGACTCCTCGGTGCTCGGACGTCGCCAGCTACGCCGGGGAGTCCTCAGTGCTCAGACATCGCTAGCTACGTCAGGAACTCCTTGGTGCTCGGACATCACTAGCTACGCCGGGGACTCCTTGGTGCTCAGAAGTCGCCAGCTACGCTGGGGACTCCTCAGTGCTCAGACATCGCTAGCTACACCAGGGACTCCTCGGTGCTTAGACGTCGCCCGCTACGCCATGGCCTCCTCGGTGCTCGGACATCGCCAGCTACACCGAGGACTCCTCGGTGCTCAGATGTCGCAAGCTATGCCGGGGACTCCTCAGTGCTCAGACATCGCTAGCTACGCCGAGGACTCCTCGGTGCTCAGATGTCGCTAGCTATGCCGGGGACTCCTCAGTGCTCGGACATCGCCAGCTACGTGGGGGACTACTTCGGTGCTCAAACATCGCTAGCTACGCCAGAGACTTCTTGGTGCTCGGACGTCGCCAGCTACACCGGGGACTACTCAGGGCTCGGACATTGCCAGCTACGTCAGGGACTCCTTAGCGCTCGGACATCGCTAGCTATGTCAGGGACTCCTCTATGCTCGAACGTTGCCAGCTATGCCAGGGACTATCTTGATTGTTGAATCTTGCTACGCCTCACCAGTGTGCTATCAAGCTGCTCCATGCTATTTGGATCAGGGTGCTAATCTTGGGCAGCATGTCTGGGGTCTTGATACGCGCATGTTAGACGACGTCGACAAACTTTTAGACTTCTTTTTCTTTGACCCTACTATAAGATTCATTCTTCATCTTCCAGCAGACTTGGGGACTAAGTGGGCACACTTCACCTTGTGGTGAATGTGTGCTTTTCAATTCAGGGCTCCACCCATGAACTGGTTTCCTGCTCAGCCGGTCTTCTGCCTTTCTTCTACCTTCTAACCCTGACACCACATGACTACGTCACCTACTGTCAGGCTTGAGGACTAATTGTGGGGGTATGGCCCCTAGTATCCACAAGACAAGACATGGGCCACACCATCAGAGGTGGCCTAGCCCACAAGATCAAGGCGTGCATGGCACTATTTGATGTGCACTGCAAGATATTGTATAGTACCAAATAGGATACTTTTCTTGTAACCCTACCCCTCTAGAGTATATAAGGAGAGGTAGGGGTCTCCTAGTCGACATCAACATACATATCATACAATACACCAAAGATACAGGACATAGGGTATTACGTCAATCAAACGGCTTGAACCTATCTAAATCGCTGTCTCTACGCCTTGTGTCAATATCTGGTTCCTGATTACGCGCACCTCCACTAATCAATCTACCTTCGTGGGATAGCCCTCGGAGGACTACTGAGCATCTTTTGTCGACACCTTCCCTATGATGGATGATCCCAGCAACTATGGACGAACAACAACGGCAAGAGTACAATACCGAAGAAAAGCAACAAAAGGCACTACTACTACCGGTACATCATCCCAAGGCAACTAATCTACCCTGGACCATGCATCTTCATTCACGGGCTTAGCAGATTCTTCTACAGCCCTAACTATGGATCTACCTCTTCTCTTGGCAACGGCTGAGTGAGAGGAACCAAGGGTTCTACTTTTGACACTTCGGAGGGTGGAGGTGCTGGCGGCACTGCAACACCGGTTCTCCTTCTTTCTGGTAGGTGGATAGGAATCCCCTCCAAGATCAAGGGATCCTGCTATTCTACAACCAACGTCCTTCGCTTGGCCCTTGTGACAAGATAGGCCTCACCTAGCTAATGAACATGCCAGTCTTTAGCCTCCTTCAGAGCTTTTGACATGGTAGTCTCCCGGCTCTCAACGGCTGCAGCACTGGCATGTGCTTCGGCGAGCTGCACCTAGAGCATCCAGGTGAAGATCTCGGCTTCCTTAGCTCGACGGAGACACTTCCTCATCTCCAAGGCTTGCCGATCATACTGCTCATCTAGAGCAAGTAGGTACATGGTCAAGTGCACCACAATTGGACTGTCCTCCTACGCATCCCACCCTTACAAAGCCTCCATGCGAGTCCTCCATGCCAGCTGATTCTTGTCCAAAGGTGGAAAGAACTTCATGGGGGTACAGACAATGGGCTCTTCATATATCTAGCAAAGGTACCACAAGGCTTTGTGGGCCACAACCTGGTAGGTGTCGATGAAGTGAAACCTAGTTGCAGTCACACTCCAGGCTTTAGTGAGGTCGGGGAACTCTTCACTCTTCCCAATGTAGATGGTAACCTCACACTGCTTGGTGCCTTGCTTCTCATACTCATAGCCCTCATACTCAGGACGATCTTTGACTCTGAGCTTTTGTAGGGTGGCATGTAGGATTCTAGGAAAACCCTCAATGGTCAGGCAGTAACTACTAACCTAGGCTCTTGCCATTTCTAGTGGTGGTTGCAAGGAAGGCTGAGCGAAAAGCTTGCTCAAAGGAAAAGCTAAGCGAGCTAAAGTGCGTCGAGTGGTGGTACCAATGGCAAAGTCAGGCTCCACTTATAAAGGTGGAGCGTTCAGTGGTCCTAGCATAGTCCACTAGGGTTCCTGCATGGGATCACTATGACTGAGTTGACCAAATTCCATGCGTTCGAAGTGAGCGATGTGCGATACCATTACTGACTAGTATGACTGCAGGGTTAGGGTCTAACAAGAGCACAGAAAAGAGTACAGGGAGACGTGGGTCATGACTGGTGTGAACCACGATGAACGTGGAGCATGAAGCCATAGTGCCAAAAATAACTCCAGAACAGGAACTAGTCAGTCGTGCACAATACGACACGCGTGACACCTATGGAGGACGTATCTGCAAGCAATACAAGTACTACAATGCACAAACAGGATACACATGAATGCACGTCCTATACATCCTTCCACCATTGCCAACATATAGGGCAACCGTTCTCAGATTATTGGCATATCGTTCTCTCCCTATAGCTAGTCGACACTATTGGACTATGCTCGGGTCAGTGTACCTACAGAAAAAATTGATTAAGCCTACCTAAGTCAGTAGAGTGCCATCTATCCTGGATAAATAACCATAGTAATAGGGCTACTTATATAACTTTGCATACAAACATCCTATTCCTTTTGAAAAGAATTTATTGTCAAATTTTATTTTAGAAAAGGTTTTTGAAGCTTTATTTCCTCATTTATGCTCTGATACCACCTGTGGTAGAACCACCTAATATAATGCCTCCTAGGAGTGGTCGTCTTCCATTAGACACTAAGCACTCGAAGGAGAACACTAAATTACACGGTCTCATCGGGCACACCCCAAGGGAGAACCCAAAAATCCACATTTTTCCATCAAGATCACAAATGAGAGAATAAAACTTACATCATCCTTAGCCATTTCCTACATCACTTTTAACACAACATCAGAGTATAATATTTGTTGTTACAATAGCGGAATGTAATCATATTATTAGAGTTATGAACAATTTAAGTTAACAGCGGAATATAAACATGTTATCAGAATTACAGCGGAAATACTTATCTAGTCATGACATGATGTAGAATCGATATAGAAACTATGACAATAGAATATAAAACTTTCATTTATAAAAACATTTAGTAAGAGTTATAAATAAAACTATGATCGCAGCGTAAAGGAAATCCTCTCTGAGCCCACCAGGAGGAATCCACACACAAAGGTCAGCTCTAGCCTCCACCTGTCACTTGCAATAGGGGGAAATAAAACCCTAAGTACTTAATTGTACTCAGCAAGACTTACCCGATAGGAGGAAACAAAAGACTCCAAGGATATGCAAGGCTATCTGGCTTGTGGGTTTATTGCTTCTGCAGGAGCATTACTAAGCGCGCATCCTTATATTTGATTTTTATTAATAGCCGCATTAGTTCATTAACTAACCATTCTATGTAAGTACATGTGCTACTTTCAAGTAGAGGTAAGCAATCATATTTCATTTTTCCATCTTTCATCTTCTAGTTCTTACTACGGTGCTAGACCCAAAATAAGCCGTACCAAATCGCCCGGCGATTCGTGAATCAATGCCCCTAGCTAGGTACCCCGAAAACACATGCCCTGCTTGTACCCTAGGCACAAGCAGGACAAACCCACTACCCTCCTATCATGGGGTCTAGGTCCCCATCCAAATTGGGACTCCAAGCCCCCACCCCTGAGTCCCGAACTCAGCGCGGTGCAAGGACCTCCTAACTCAAAAACCACCATGACAGTCGTTCTAGAAAGAGTCAAAACCCATTACAAGAGAGTGACAAGTCTTCCAAGTGCCCATACACAAGTATGTGCTCGGTATAATAAATCTGTGACTTGCCTCGAGACTTATGCAACGGCCGATCCTTAACCGACACAGATAGAGAAAAATAGTGTAATCAAGCTATGTCCTGTTGGCCGCAGGACACAACCTCTTACACTCACCAATACCCAAACCATATCCCTCCCAGGTCACCATTTTGCCTTTCCACCATTTATATTTTCCAAGTGATAATAATATAGTAATATATTTCCTATATCTCGCGAGTGACAGGCAATCACTCGACTTCTACCAGAGTCCTATAGCATAGCAATCTACATGATCCTATCATACTAGTAAGACTCATAGGATAAACAATAAAGATGTATATATATATGCAAGTGGGTTTCATTCAACTCCTTAAAACTTAATGCACAAATATAATTTAAAGTGCAGCAAAATAGGGGTTATGCACCGGGGCTTACCTGGGTAAAATATAACCAAAAGTTAGCATTCCATTTTGGCGGCACGATCCTTAGCACCATCTTTTCAGCTACTCCAGTTGATACCATCGATCCACCATCGTTGTTCCTATTATGATATGCAATGCGATGCAGAGATGATGCAATAGTTAATTAACATGACAACAACAACTCTTAAACAGAGTACATACTACGAACTAACAAGCTAGCTCTAAAGACTAACATACTAATCTACGTATCAACATCGTTGAGAAAGGCGTCATTTAACAAATAGTATTTTAGTTATACAAACCCAAGTTGTTTCTTTATTTCATTCTATCGATTTAATCATTATTCGAAATAGGGCATCATTACCTATCTAGCAAAGTAATTATTCTAAAGCTATAAAAATTACAGTGAGCAGCTAATAGTATTAGTAATTTACTATAAAATTTTTGGAGTCAACGCTATCACCGATTTATCACAGAAATTCCTACAAGTTCACCTTTTATCAATATTAAGCATGTTAAAATAATTAGAGCAACCTTAAAAACATACCGAACATATGTGAACAAAATACACTATTAGAAATATCATGATTTTAGAAACATATGCAAACATATTTTTATGATTTTTCTACTATTTATTTTCAATTTTGGAAGAGTGTTGACTTAACCAATTCAACAATTAACACAAAAAGAACAAGGCCTAAGCAGCTGGCTCAGCCCGCAGACACGTGCGTGGCCCAACGACTGCGGAACGGCGTAGGGGGCCCACGTGGGCGCATAGGAGCAGGCCAGCCCAGGAGGGAAGGCTCAGGGCGTGAGAGTAGCACATGGCCGACCCTGTGCATGGGCGGGCTCGTGCGACCATAGACCGCGGCCCACGGCGTAGCGAGCGCGGCCCGGCGCAACGCAGGCGGCGGCCTAGCAAAATAGCCCACACGCGGCCTGCCCAATCTGGCCTGGTGATTTTGCAAAAATGCCCCTATGCTTTCATGAAACTAACCAGCAGTCCAGCATGTACTATTCGTATGAGTCAAGTATTTAGCAATAAGGACCCTGTATTAATTCTATTCTCATTTCTTACTCTTCTCTTCCTCTTCCACGAATAGAGCATAGGGCAGAGGAGCTTCGGCCGGTGACCAATCCTAGCTGGGAAGGCACGGCGGCGGTGGGAGCCCACTGGTTAGGGCCATGGGGGCCCGCATGACCATGGCCCAGCTGTGGCAAGATCCAAGCTGGGCCACGGTAGCCTGCCCATGCGAGCTGGAGCAGCGACAAGCTAGCAATGGTGGCTTTGGCCAGACAGATGGTGGCAACAGCGCTCCAGGCATGGTGGCCACGCAACGGTGGCACGCGCACTCGGGGAAGAAGGCATAGGTGGTGCATAGCACGGAGGCCACACGCGGCCGTGGCTGGGCAGGTGGCACGGCGGCTGTGGTCCAGAGCGGAGAAGGAAGGGGTGGCGCGTGCTCGAGCACAGCGGGCCAGCCACGGTAGGGCACTGTAGTGCTTTGGGCTACGCGGTCAGTAGCGGGGCTTGTTGCGCTTCCGCTTGCTATGGCCGGGCGACAGCGAGCATGACCATGGGTGCCATGGGGTGGCTATGAGGCATGGTGGCTGATGAGGCAAGCTAGGAGGGGGAGCAGCACAGGCGCATGAGAGGAAGGCAAGGAGCCATGCACGGCTTGGGCGCGCCTGCACGTGGGGTGCCGAGTAGCTACGTCGGCGGCTAGCCAAGGTAGGCGCTGTGGTTGCGGCGGGCATGGGAGGACGTCATAGACCAGGGGGGCGAGCAGGAGCTGGAGCAGTGACTCTAGCATGGGGAAAGGAAGACACACATGCATGAGGGGGAAAGGGGAGACACGATGGGTGGGCAGTGATGGCCGTGGCGCAGCGGCGCAGTAAAGAGAGGAAGAGCGAACGAAGGCCAGGAAAAGCAGAGCGAGAGCAGCAGCTCAGCATCCTCAACAAGCAAGGGTAGGGGCAGCGGTGCGGTGGCGGCATGGAGTGGCCTAGTCTGCTTGGCATGGTCATGTTGGTGTAATGACATGAGCTGAGGTGGAAGTAGGACCACGTGCACCCTTTAATTATGGATAAGACGCTAGGGAGAGAGGCAAAGGTCGTAGGCGTGGCCAGCACACTGACGAGGGGCCAAGATAGGATGGCACAGCATGGCTGGCAGCAGTGCACCAACACGCACATAGGGAAGTGAAAGGACACGGCGTGGCAGGGACAGAACCACATGCTCTCCTGGGGAAAATGCAAACAAAGCAGTACACGGCAACAGTAGCCTAGCCAACTTTCTTTAAAAATGCTCTCTAAGAAAGGACACGAGGGAGAGAGAGCAGTGACCCGGCGACGGGGCCAGATAACGTGGCTTGATGCGAATAAATTTGATAATTGATTCTGAGCAGGGAAACGCACCACCGTATTCAAGCGGCTAGGACGACAGCAGTGTCGTAGGCCTCGGCTAGCCGCAGTAGCAAGACGACGGATGGAGCAATGCAATGCGTGGCCAGCGCAGTACGAGCTACAGCGGTGACAAGACCCTACACGCAGACCACGTCCCAACATGGCTAGCCAGCATGAGATTAGCCTCAACAAGGCTTGAATTTAAATTAGATTCAAAAGCTATATATATCGTTCTATTTATTAATGGATTTTATTTTATTTATAAAAGCCACTTTTCATGCTTAATCTAATAGAACAAACCATTCACCATTTACTTGCTAGAATCATTATCGGACATTCCTAAATATCTTTACGTACTGATCAATTTAACTTGGTGTTGATTCGAGTCCACAAAACTAAGTCACACACGATTCCCTTATCACGACAAGTACATTTTAAATCAAAAATCCAAGAAACTCATTTCAGAATTTTTTTCTTAGGACTAAGTCATGGTGCTAAATGAGGTCGTAACACTAGAGGTGTTACAAGCACCCTTCTGGCATGGTCAGACAGTACTTTCCTATAGGCGTGCAGGGTACGTTCCTCGGTATTGCGGTTGACTTGAGTGCCCTGCCTTATCTGCGTGCGTCAATATAAAGGAGTCACGCGTAGATGTCGGGTGAGACGGAGCCAGCCCTCAGACGTTAGGCAAGGTAGACCTAGCCCTCAGACGTCGGGTGAGGTAGAGCCAGCCGTTAGATGTCAGGCGAGGTAGACCCAGTCCTCAGACATTGGGCAAGGTGGACCCAGCCCTCGAACGTCGGGCGAGGCGGAGCCAGCCCTTAGATGTCGTGCGAGGTGAACCCAGCCCTCAGACGTCGAGTGAGGCAAAGCTAGAGCTTAGATGTCGGGTGAGGCAAAGCCTACCCTCAAACGTCGGGCGAGGCGGAGCCAGCCCTCGAGGGTCAGGCGAGGTGGACCTAGCCCTTAGACATTGGGCGAGACGAAGCCCGCCCTTGGATGTCGGGTGATGCGGAGCTAGCCCTCGGGGGTCAGCCGAGGCAGAGCCAACCCTCAGGGGCCAGGAGAGATGGAGCCATCCCTCATGAGTCAGCCAAAGTACAGCCAACCCTCAGGGGTCAGGGGAGATGGGGCCCATGGCCGTAGTGCCCACCAAGGCAGAGCCAACCCTCAGGGGTCAGACGAGGCAGGGCCCACCGCCTTAGTTGCCAGATGATGTAGGACCTAGCCAGCAGTGTAGTCGTGATCTTGATCACAGGGATGAATCGACATTAATGGTCATTAGCTCCTCCTCTTTGGGTACCCAAGTATTGGTCCCCAACAGCAGCCCCTGAGCCCTTGGATGATTTGAGTAGAATCGCCTGGGGGATTTTCTGACTTGCCAGTGGGTGAACGCGAGCGCACCCGGTGGGTTTAGCCACCAAGCCTATGGATGAGTAGAATACTCCTTCAGAGGCTTTTTCAAAAGAGGGAACTTTGAGGGCCCTGGCCCTCTATTGTTGCCCACGGCGTGTCCTAAGGACGATGATTCCTTTTCGCCGAGGTCGGACCCTTCACGGGTATGGTCGTGAGATTTGGTGGTTGTTTAACTAGATAGTTTGATTGGGGTCCTGGTATCCCATTCATGGGGATTCGGTCTGGATAAGCCTAGCTAAGACTCAATCATGGGCCGAGATGCCCGTGGTGCTCATGCGCCCGGGCGCTGACCGCTTGCGGGGCCCAACTCTTTCCATCCCTTGTTGTAGGGGTGCTTGGAGCGGCTATTGGACCCATTGATGGGCCAACCGTTGAACCCCTAGGCCTAGATGAGTCGTAGACGCATTTGTTGATTTGTATTCCTCTTACTCATAATGAGTCTTGGTCCGCCTGGGGAGGCGAAACATCCGGCAAGTTTCCCAAAGGAAAGGATAGGGATTGCGTGTGCATATCCCGTGGCATGACATTGTGGCGGATCATGGTAGGCATGGAGATCTAGGTGGACGGTTGGTTTCCTTGCATCTATCGCCCCTATAAAACCAAAGGGTTCACCCCTTGGGTTTCATACTTTGCCTCCTTGCCTTCACATCTACAACCTCCACCGCTAATCACCTAAGCTCCCCGCATCCGCGTGTTAGCCTCCGTCGAGTTTGCATCCACCCACCCCCATCTTCCAATGGAGCCATGGTGCAGCTCTGATATCACCCTCTAGCACATGGAGGGCCTTGTCCACCGTGGTCTTCTCTGCGCATGGACCGCCACCGAGGAGTGGCAGCTGCCCAGCAAGGAGGACATGCTATCACCGCCTGATGGCTATGTCGTCTCATTCGTGCACTTCCATGAGCGGGGGTTTGCTACCCTTGCTCACAAATTTCTCTAAGGGTTGCTGCACTACTACCAAATCGAGTTGCAGCATCTCAATCCCAATGGAATATAGCACATGGCGGCATTTGTCGCTCTATGTGAGGGATTCCTAGGGATTAGTCCCCACTTTGATCTGTGGAGGTACTTCTTCGTCGTCACCCTTTAGAAGAAGCGAGAGAAGAAGCAGGAGCTAAACATGTTGATGGGATGCACCAGCATCCAACTCCAAAACAATCGGGTCGGTGAATACCTGCTAATGCATTTATCAACCTCTAACAAGGGGTAGTATTCGCATTGGTTCTATCTCAAGAATGACGCAGCCACCCTCCTGCCAGAGTTCATCGGGCGCCTACTCGAAGAGGTCCCAGACTCATGGAGGAAGTGGGGTGTCCTAGAGAAGGACAAGAAGAAGACCTAGGACCCCTCATCGCCATCTGAATCCTAAAGGAGAGGGGCCTAAAGGGGTTGGGCATCATCAGTGCCTACCATGTGAGGAGGGTGGCGCCACTGATGAGGCGCATGCTTCCATATATGCGATGGTACTCGGGGCATCATTCGACAGGATGGCGCTCGCCGAGGGGGTGCTCTCTCCCTCCAAAGTCGCGCAGTGCATCAAGGAGCCGATGGGGTCTTCTTAGGACAGCATGGGCGCCCCCTTGATTTTGTGTACCTAGTGTCAGGGCATCCCCTGATGTGGTCGGAATTAGGATACATCATCCTTGTAAGTTTTTCCTTCCTCATGCCCTATCTTCAATTGAACTCCTGACCCCTTGATACTGACATTGAGATTAGGGGACTAGCCGAGGGACCTCATCCTCAGAGATCACCCAGCTCCATTGCTAAGGGATCCATCTGTGAGGGTGACAAACCATGCCGAGGCCGAGCGATAGAGGAAGGTGAAGGAGGATGAGAGGAAGAAGAGGCAACATAAACTACTGCCGTAGGAGCGAGGCGAGGACACTGACAGTGATGACAATGATGATAAGGAAGATGATGATGAGTTAGTCGATGACACCGAGCATGATGACCTGGAGAGCGAGGATATGCTGATAGGTACCCACTCATCCTTATAGGGGTTAGGACCCTTCCTATTTTATGGAGGGGAAGGCACGTCCGTGAGGCCAGTGGAGATGGGCTGGACCATTGGCCTGCTCCAAGAGCTAGCAAGGGTGGGCGGATCTACCGCTGCACCCAAGGTGCCAGTGAAGGAGGGGGGCTCCACCGCCGTGCCCCAAGAGCCAGCCGGAGCGGGTGGATCTACCACTGCGCCCGAGGTGCCAATGGAGGAGGGTGGCTCTACCGCCACGCCCACAGATGCAAGGGAAGTGAGCCCCTCTGCTAGGAGCAGGGGCAGGCTCAAAACGGCCCTATCCCAATGAGGCGGAGCATGAGTCTAGGGGTTCACCCCCCAAACATCTCCGTCACCCAAGAGCGCCGATGTAAGTCACCAATTCCCTTGTTTTCCTCTGTTTTTCTCTGTTTTCACCATGACTCATGCCTTTCTTTCTCGTAGCGTCTTGAGGTGGCGCAATCTTTTAGTGCTAGCACCAAAAAAGAGCGTCGGCCTTCAAGTGAGGCGGCAGCCATCGGCTGACATAGCACCTGTTTTGGGCAGGAGCGGCGCCGGTGCAACTGCATTGCTGACCGGTGAGGTGCCGCTAATGGTGGCACCCATGCCCTTCGTGGGACAAGCAGGCACCGGGGCAGAAGGAACACCCTCGGAGGTCACCGAGGAGCCAGCGATGGAGATAATTCTACTACCAACGATGGTGCGGATGGAGCTACCGACCGCACTTGTGACACCGCCGGTCAAGGCCCTACTGACGCAGGTGGAGGTGACAGCGACTGTGATAGGCAAGGCATAGCCGGATGCAACCATGGTGGCACCTGAGGAAGCGGCACGATCCGCACCACCGGCGGCCCAAGTGACGGCACCCGATGTGGGCTGGATGGAGGGGGACGTGGTTGAGGGGTCACCGGATGTTGTTGCGGTGGTAGAGAGGACTGGCTTGGAATCATCTTTGGCCCTGACCTCGAGGGGCAGCCGTTCACCTGCGCGGGATGAGCCCCCGCTCTGGTGGACAAATCCGCAAGACCCAACGTCGACACTCTTTGCCCACGATGATGCCACTAAGAGCATGGAGTGGGAGAGTCTTGACGAGGGGATCATGGCTGTGCTAAAGGCCTTGGACCATGCTAGGGGTGCCCTACGCAAAGTCATCGTTCCAACTAGTCGGTTATTCACTTGACCTTGCCTCTCGCCTTCTTTTTCTTTATGTATTTTTGTGTTCTGACATTTATCTTTTTTTAGTCCCTTATCACTCGCAGCCAGGAGAAATCCTGGTTCCTTTGTGAGCAGAAGGAGAACTAGGACCGCCTCACTAAAGAGGCGTAGCTACATGGGGATGTGACCTCCCAGCTTGTTGTTGCCCAACAGAGGATGGCTGAGCTGACTCCCCTTGCCGAGGAGGCGGATAGTCTCTGACTGTAGAAGGCTGAGGCCCATTGGCATGAGGAGGAGACCGAGAGGGCATTCGAGGCCCTATCGGTGAGGGTGTGGAAAGATGAGGAGGAGGCCACCAGAGTCAGGAGGGAGGAGGACGAGCTGCTCTAGAGGGACACTAAGACCCGCCAGTAGGTCCTCGACCTTCTGGCCGAGGCTAAGAAGGAGCGGGAGCTGAAGCTAGTAGCCAAGGAGAAGCTCACAGCCCTAGAGCAGAGGTTGAGTTAGGATGCCAAGGCGGTTGCCCAGCTACGCAAGGAGTGAGATGAGCTGCTCCAAACCACGAGGAGGCTCCACTTGGAGCATGGCATAGCCAGTGAGGAGCGCGAGTAGGCCATCCGAGAGCGCAATGAGGCGTAGTAGAGGATCAGCTCTGTCTAGGCCGAGCTTAAAACCACTATAACCTAGAGGCTAGAGGCCAAGGGCGTCTCTATCGAGCTGGCCACGAAGCTCACCAAGGTGAGGCCGAACCTTCAGGAGGAGAGTGATGAGCTTGGTATCCTGAGCGCCACCCTCGGAGTGGTCTGTGATGACCTGGAGGTGGTGCTGTCAGAGGGGACTAGTTCGCTCATGGCCCATGCTATCAAGATCATGGTGCGGGTGCGCCAACTTGAAAGGAACATGCTTCATGCTGGGATCAACCAAGCCTTTGCAATTGCCCACTCTCATTACGTGAATAACATTGACTTGCATACGATGAGCCTCGGCTTCGCTCCTATCTACGAAGCCCATGAGCTGGATGAGATAGAGATGGTGGTGGCTCCTCTCTCGCAGGACCTGGCGAATAGAATTGAAGACATAGTTCTCCCTCGGAGGGGGTAGTTATTCAAATAGGTTAGATGATCATTTATTGTAATCAAAGGACAAGTGCCGACCCTTATGTATCATAAAAACAAATTCGTAACTTTGTTTTGTTTGATTGAACTTGTTTTCTTCCCTTTTTGTATGAGAAAAAAGGGGCTCACATATTCTAACCCTTTCGTTCGTTAAGACCATAGGGCCCGAGGTGTAAGAGGGAAACTTCGATCACGCGGGTGAGCAAAGACACCGTAGCCACCGAGGTGGAGGTTTTTTGCAGTCCAACCAGGCATGCTCAATTATTTGTTTCCCCAAACCTTGCCACTAAACTTAACATGAGGAAGAGGTCTGGCGTGGTGACTGTTTCAAAAAAGGGTATATTTATACCCTTATCAGCCCCTCAGTGAGATCTAACCCCTTGCGGTTGCTAGGGTCGAATGTCACTGAAGGTCGAAGAGAGGATAGCGAAACTAGTAGGAGAAAGCATCTCTTGTATTCACGCGTACCCCCTCCCTAGGATCTGAGCTATTTGTTTTACGACCGTACCTTCGGTCTCCTTGTAAGTCCAACTTTCCTTGAGCCCCCGCGCATAGCAGGGGTTCAGTCGAGGGTCGGCTCATTTTTGTGATTGTCACCTAGTCCGTATTTTCCGCAACCAGAGGGGTTGAGCTAACATCACTTGCCTCGATGGCTTGAGTAACGCGCTCGGTGAGCTCACTAACAGGCATGTTCGAATGGAATCCGGTGCTATCATTCATGATGGGGTCCGCAAAGCCCTTGCATGGCATTCCATTGCTCCTTAACCCGTCTTCCAACAGATTCCCCCTCAATGGGGATTCTATGGCCTCGGCTAGAGGCTAGGATCGAACGAGAAGGTCGAGATGAGGTCGTAGGGGCTCATCTATGTTTTCTCCCCTAGTTCTTGTTCGACGCAAGGTGGCCTCGGGCCCTTCGTGAGCCAGCCCTCGAACCCTGGTCTCCCGATTTAAGGTCAGGTGGCTTGAGCCCTCGAGCCTAGTGGGTCTCGGTAGGGGTCGGCCATGTTCCATGTGTCACCCCATCCTTGGTTTCCACAACTAGAGGGGCTGAGCAAATGACACTTGCCTCAATGGCTCGTGTGTCATGCTCGGTGAGCTCGCTAACAGGCATGTTCGAGTAGAATTTGGGTCCATCATCCGCTGACGGGATCGGCAAAGCCCTCATGTGGCATTCCACTACTTCTTAACCCGGCTCTCGGTAGATGCCCGAGCTGTTCGGTAGGCTTGGGTGGCCTATTGGCCTCTCCTCAATGGAGATTCTATGGGCTTAGCTTGAGGTTAGAATCAAATGAGAAAAGTCGAGATGTCCCTATTTGCTTCTGAGTGGGGTCAGGCAAGGCCGCTGGGGCTCATCTCAGATTTTTCCCCTAGCTCTGTTTGACACAAGGCAGCCTCGAGCCCTTCACAGGCCGGCCTTCGAACCTCGGTCAGTTACTGCTCATATCGAATGAGACGACTACCGCTTGGTGATGCAACATGAAGCATTATGATGTAGCAATTGCATATACAATTCTTGGATGTATGGGATGAATGAATGAATGAATGAATGAATGAATGAATGAACGTATGAATGAAAATGGATGAATGAATGATCATATAAAGAAAAAGTGAGGGTCGGTGATGTTACCTCAATGGCACGAGTGATGGGTTCTGGGAGCTCTTATCGGATATGTCTGTGTAGGGTCTAGGTCTGACGTTTGTGATAGGGCTGGTGTAACCTGCATGAGCATCCTAGTCTTTCATATCTGTCTCTCGACAGTGGCCCGAGCCATTCGATCGACTTGGGCGACCTGACAGCCTCTCCTCGATGGAGATTCCACAGGTAGGCTCCTCCAAACCCTTCCTGAGAAGGTAGAAGCTATAGCTTGGAGTGCAAAGACAAAGACTCTGATCACGCTGGTGAGCAAAAATGCCATAGCCGCTGCGGTGTAGGGTCCTAGTGGTCCGACCAAGTTTACTCAAAGTTTGTGCCTATACACCATGCTTCTAGTTTTTTAACATAAGGAGGGGTCAGGCAAAGAGAATGTCTACCGAATAGACACTCTCGCCAGCCCCCAAACGATGCCCGACCCCTTGCCGTTGCTAGGGTTAGGGGCTCAGTAGCGAAATAAATGCATAAAGTAAGGGTGCTTGTCTCTCAATAGCAGTTTTGAGTTGTCCAATTGACCTGGGCGTTAGTTTTACCTTGATGGTAAGAGTGATGGGTTCTAGAAGCCTTCATCGGATATGAGCGGGATCCTATTTGCTCCCTACCCATTCCTAGGCCATTGCCAAGCCATCCGGTTGACTTGTGTTACCTGGCCAGGCGAGACTTTCCTGCCTAGGTGAGACTTTCCTGCGAAGATAAAGGATGAGGACATCCTGCACAAGAATTTAATTAGGTAGATAAGCTAGGCAGAGAAAACTTGTAACAAATGGACAAGCTCTTGAATTTGGGTGTAGCAAACGGTCCCTTAGCTCTTCTCCCCTTTTTGCATAAAGAGTTAGTGCATTCCGACCCTTTTCGTTGTTAAGGTCATAAAAGCTCGGAGTGCGGGCAAGCCAATTTTGATCATGCTGGTGAGCAAAGACACCGTAGCCACTATGGCATAGGTATCCTGTAGTCCAACCAGTTATACTCAGAGCTTGTTCCCATAAACCTAGCTCCTAGGTCCTAATGTAAAAAAGGGGGCAGGCATAGAGAATGTTTGCCAGATAGATATGCTCATATCAGCCCCTGAGTGAGATCTGACCCCTTGCCGTTTGCTGGGGTTAGATGTCACTGAAAATTAGGGAGTTGGATAACAAAACTGATAAGAGAAAGTGTGCATTTATTAGGGGTAAAAGCGACGTAGCTGCTTGATGTTCCCGGCATTGGCGAAGACCTCGCTATCGATGGTCTTCAGCTTGTAGGCGCCTAGCCAAAGCACCTTCATAACTACGTATGGTCCCTCCCATGGTGGGGTGAGCTTATGGTGGACTTTTTTGCTCTAGACAAGGTAGAGGACTAGGTCCTCGACGTTGAAGGCCTGACCCTGCACTCGTCGGCTGTGATATCATCGCAATGCCTACTGGTACTTGGCCGAGCGAAGAAGGGCAACATCACGTGCTTCGTCCAGCTGGTCCATGGCATCCTTGAGGGATGCCTTGGCTCCCTGTTCATCATACGCCCTAATCCTTGGTGCTCCATAGTCAAGGTTGGTTGGGAGGACATCCTCTGGACCATAGACCATGAAGAAGGGTGTGTAGCTGGTGGCTCAACTGGGTGTTGTCCTCAGTCTCTAGAGTACCGCGAGAAGCTCGGCGACCCATCGTGCGCAGAACTTGTTCAACCGGTTGAAGATCCTAGGCTTGAAGCCCTGTAGGACCATGCCGTGGTCGCGCTCAACCTGCCTGTTCGTTCAAGGATGTGCAATGGTGGCCCAATCAACCCAGATGTGATGTTCATCGTAGAATCAGAGGAACTTCTTTTCGGTGAATTGCATGCCATTGTCCGTGATTATGGAATTTGGGACTCCAAAGCAATGGACAATGTCAAGGAAGAATAGCACGGCTTGCTCGGACTTGATCATAGAGACCGGCCGAGCTTCTATCCACTTTGTAAACTTGTCTATGGTGACAAGCAAGTGGGTGTAACCTCCAGGTGCCCTCTTGAGAGGTTTGACTAGATCAAGCCCCCAGACCACGAATGACCATGTGATGGGGATCGTCTGGAGCGCTTGGGCCGGGAGATGAGTCTGTCGAGCATAGTATTGACACCCTTTGTAGGTGCGCACAATCTGCTCAGTGTCGGCTACTACGGTGGGCTAGTAGAAGCCTTGTCAGAATGCATTTCCGACCAGGGTTCTAGGTGCGGCATGGTGACCGCAGACCCCACCATGGATATCGCTCAGCAAATGCTTCCCCTGTTTGATGGGGATGCAGCGCTATAGAATCCTAGTGTGGCTCCACTTGTAGAGTTCGCCCTCCATAAGGACAAAGGACTTGGCGCAGCGCGCGAGCCGTTGAGCCTCCATCTTGTCCGTCGGTAGAGTGTCACAAAGGAGGTATTTGAGTTAGAGCATCCTCTAGTCGACCAGAGGGTTGGGCTCTGTCGTTGGGTCCTCTTCAAGCTCTATGACTTCGGGGCCGGATGGAGCCGACAATTGGTCAGCCCCCAAGCCTAGAATGGGTGGTTCATCATCGACTTGTTCTAACCCCTCATAGTGAACTAAGGGCTTGTGTTGGTCGCTGGCGAAGACACCCATCGGCACTGGCTCCCAGCCGAATGCCGCCTTTGCTAGCACGTTGGCTACCTTATTGAGGTGCCTCGATATGTGGTTGAGCTTGAGGCCATCAAACTTGTCCTCCAACCAGCGGACTTCTCGGCAATATGCAGCCATCTTGGAATCATGGCAGCTTGACTCCTTCATGACTTGGTTGATGACTAGCTAGGAATCGCCCTGAACGTCGAGGCGTTGGATGCCCAATTCGATGGCAATGCGTAGGCCGTTGATGAGCGCTTCATATTCAGATACATTATTGGAGGAGGGGAAATGGAGACGAACCATGTACCTCATGTGCACCCCGAAGGGCAACACTAAGACCAGCCCCACGCCAGTGCCCTTCTTCATTAGTGACCTATTAAAGTACATCGTCCAGTACTCTTGTTCGATGACCGCTGGTGGCATTTGGACCTCGGTCCATTCCATGATGAAATCAGCCAACACCTAGGATTTGATGGCTGTTCGGGAGGCATACGCAATGCTCTGACCCATCAACTCGAGTGTGCACTTCATGATTCTTCCCATGGCATCTTGATTTTGGATGACCTCACCGAGGGGGAAGGATGTCATGACTATCATTGGATGTGGCTCAAAGTAGTGGCGTAGCTTCCTCTTGGTGATGAGGACGGCGTATAGGAGCTTCTGGGTTTGGGGATAGCTGGTCATAGAGTTGGATAGGACCTCACTAATGAAGTACACAAGGCGCTATACTTTGAGGGTGTGCCCCTCTTTCTCTCGCTCTACTACTAGGGTAGCGCTGACCACCTGCATGGTGGCCATGACATAGAGCAGAAGGGGTTCTCCATTGGTAGGAGGAACCAGGATCGGAGCCTTCATCAGAAGCTGCTTGAGCATGTTAAGTGCCTCCTGGGCCTCGAACGTCCATTTGAAGTGGTCGGCCTTCTTCAAAAGTCAATAAAGGGGGAGACCTTGTTCACTGAGGCATGAGATGAAGCAGCTGAGGGCGATGAGGCACCCTGTAACCCACTGTACCCCCTTCATATTCTGAATCGGGCCCATTCTTGTAATGACATGGAGGACAGGGAGGCAGCAGCACCTGGCCCAGTGCCACGGGATGGGCAGGGCACGGTGGCTGTGGCTGGCTGTCCTGCCATGGCAGTGGGGTAGCTAGCCGATGTGGCACGACTAGGACGGGGGCGTGGGGTGTGGATGCCGGGCTGGGCCACGGGCCGTGGCTACCGGGGCGGTGGGCCGGCCGGCCGATGCAGCACGGCTGGGATAGGGGGCGGGATGAGGATGCCGGGCCGGGCCACGGCGACCGGGGCGGTGGGGCGGCCGAGACGAGGGCACGGGGCATGGACGCAGATGCGGCAGCCAGGATGGGGGTGCAGGACGCGGTGGCGGGAGGCATCGGGCGAGAGAGAAGAAAGGAAGAGGAAAAGAAAAGGAAGAGAGAAAGGAAAAGGACCCACCTGTAAGGCCGGCTCAGCGCCAGGATCTATGGCGCCAAGCTTGGCACCAAGATCCATGGCGCCAAGTTGGCTGCCATGTCACCCTTGGCTCTACTTTGATGCTGATGTGGCCCCCCGACCTAGGCACCAAACCCTTTGGCGACAAGACGTGTAAGCTTGGTGCCACCATCGATGGCGCCGAGCTAAGGGTCTAGATTTTGAAAGTATATCTTTAGGGGCATATTTGTGAAAAACTTAAAAAAAGGGAGAAAAAAATAAAAATTTAGGCCTGATGGTCATGCACACGAGACAAGAGCAGTCCAGGCAGAGCACGAATGAAAAATCCCGTGCTTTCTTACATGTTTGGCTTTCTTTGCTTTCTCTGGTTGAAGTCTCAGGTACACCCAGTGGTGAAGCTAGAGCGAAATGGAGGCGGTGCAAGAATAAAGAAGCGATAAAATATAATTACCAAACCAAAGAATTCCACGAACAATATTTTAAGACCAAAAAATGAACCAATGAAAAAAAATACAAATATTACCTTTAACCTTCATCATCAAATCTACGACCTTGCATTTTCATGAAGCGACAAACCACGGCCTCATTGGTGACTTTCAACAGCTCTTCTTTCTCCACATAGCAAATAAGGCTATTGCTCATATATATCACCAATGCGGTTGCGTAATTCTGTTTTCACAATTCTCATGGCTGAGAAACACCTCTCAACTATAGCAGTAGCAACAGGTAGCACTAGCACAAGCTTCAAAAGTCGGTAAACCAATGGATAATGTTCGTGTTTTCTAGTCTTCACCATTGTTTGAGAAAGCTCAGCAACAGTTTGTAGGTTGGAGAACCTTTCATCATCTCTCACATCATATATGTAGAGGCCAAGCTCGTGGTTAAGATCCGTCAAATTCCTAGAATCAAAATCATGTGGATAAAGCTTTGTTAGGCTCATCAAATTTTCTATACTAAAATCATGGAATGAGTCTCCTGGACTAAAAGCTGCTGAGCAAACAAACAATTGAGAGCTTGTCTCATTGAAGCAGCTGCCAAGCTCTTGAAGTAGTCAATCAATAACATAATTAAACAATCTACTTGATAATAATGCTTGTTTGTAATTCCAGATTTATGCCTCCGCTTCTTTGGATCAATATATTCATCTTCCATTTCCAATTTGCAAATGTCATTCTATAACACCTCTGGTGTTACGACCTCATTTAGAACCGCGATTTAGGCCTAAGTAAAACTTTTGAAACGAGTTTCTCGGAATTTTGGGATTTAAAATGTACTTGATGTGATAAGTGAATCCGGTGACCCAGTTTTGTGGATTCGAATAAACGTCCAAGTTAAATTACTCAGTGCGTAAAGATATTTAGGAATGTTGAACGACAATGCTAGCGGACGGGTTGTCCTATTAGATTAAGCATGAAAAGCAACTTTTATAAATAAAATAAAATCCATTAATAAATAGAATGATATACATATATATAGCTTTTGAATCAAATTTAAATTCTAGCTTTGTTGAAATTTTCCTATGCCTAGATGTTGTAAATTATCCAAATTAGTAAACCGTTATATATATATATATATACACACACACACGTTACGACGATAACTATAAAACAAACAATTAGAAGAAAGGGCAAACGTACTCAGCGATACTAGTAGCGATTGACTGTACAAGTTGACCGACTGCTCCTCACTCTTTCTTTTCTCTGCTCTCTACATTTCTTTCCGTCGCATCATTTCAGAGCAAACAACAAGTATCAGCAGCTCTTACCCGGCAGCAGTACCCGCACAGGATGCAAGTGCACTCAGCAAGCAAGCAAGTGCATGCACACCTGCAACCACACCGTGCTGCCCTACCCCCACGCCGCGTTTATGAGGATGGTGGCGTACCGCACGGCTCCTCATTTTCCCTCTCACGCCTGCTCTGCACTGCCTCCATCCAAAGGTCAGTGTCATCGCATCACTCTACTGACTCTGTCTGCCTCTGCTTGTGCTGTCGTGCCAACACACCTTGTCGTGTTGTCTTTGCTGCCTGCCTTGGCTTGTCTCTGCTACTTCCGTAGAGCCGAGCACCCATCTGCGCCAGCACATAGACATGGCCGAACATGATACTATTTGTCCTGCCCTTTGCCTTCTTGAGGTTCGCCAGGCTCACCCCAGCAGTACCCAGTCTAGAATAGCAGCTCAGCCATGTGCTAAGTAGAGACCGACTGGCAGGAGCAGGCCGGGCTAGCTCACTCGCTCATGGTGGCGTTCGTCTTCGTGCAGGTGGTGGTTGTACTCCTAAACGTCATCGCCTTCGATCTAGGCGTGGCCACTGAGCAACGTCGGAGCCAGGCCATCGTCTCCCCGAACATGGCCAAGGAGTACGACTACTACGTCTACGACTCTGTCATTGCCACGGGATATGGCGTCGGTGCGCTGCTCCTCCCAAGCCCCTATGCATAACCCCTACTTTTTTGTAGTTTAAATTATATTTGTGCATTAAGTTTTAAGGAGTTGAATGAAACCCACTTGCATATATATATATATATATATATATATATATATTTATCCTATGAGTCTTACTAGTATGACAGGATCGGGTAGATTGCTATGCTACAGGAATCGGTAGAAGTCGAGTGATTGCCTGTCACTCGCGAGATATAGGAAATATGTTACTATATCATTATCACTTAGAAATTATAAATGGTGGAAAGGAAAATTGTGACCGGGCAGGGATATGGTTGGGTATTGGTGGGTGTAAGAGGTTGTGTCACTGTGGACGCGGGGCATGCCCTGGTTACACTGCTTTCCCTGTCTGTGTCGGTTAAGGACCGATCGTTGCATAAGCCATCGAGGCAAGTCACAGATTTATTATCCCGAGCACATACTTGTGTATGGGTGCTTGGAAGACTTGTTACTCTCTTGTCGTGGGTTCTGGCTCTTTCCGGACCGACTATCAGGGTTTCTTTTTGGTGGAGGAGGTCCTTGCACCACACTGAGTCCAGGACTCAGGGGTGGGGGCTTGGAGTCCTAATTTGGACGGGAACCTAGGACCCCAGGATAGGAGGGTGATGGGTTAGTCCTGCTTGTGCCCGGGGTACAAGCGGGGCATGTGTTTTTGAGGTACCCAGCTGGGGACATTGGTTCATGAATCGCCGTCGAGTCGGTACGGCTTGTCTTATGCCTAGCACCGTAGTAAGAACTAGAAGATAAAAGATGGAAAGAAAAGAAAATCTGATTGCTTACCACCTGCTTGAAAGTAGCACATGTGCTTACATAGAATGGTTAGCTAATGAACCAATGCGGCTATTAATAAAAATCGAATATAAGGACGCACGCTTAGTAATGCTTCATGCACATGCAATAAACCCACAAGCCAGATAGCCTTGCATATTCTTGGAGTCTTTTCTTTCCTCCTGTCGGGTAAGTCTTGCTGAGTACAACTGAGTACTCAGGATTTTATTCCCCCTGTTGTAGGTGACAGGTGGATGCTAGAGCTAACTCTTATGTGTGGATTCCTCCTGGTGGGCTCAGCGA
The DNA here is from genome assembly GCF_019320115.1 of Miscanthus floridulus. Taxonomy (NCBI): domain Eukaryota; kingdom Viridiplantae; phylum Streptophyta; class Magnoliopsida; order Poales; family Poaceae; genus Miscanthus; species Miscanthus floridulus. Next base: position 87,296,908 of record NC_089586.1, read on the forward strand.
GGATTCCTTTACGCTACGATCGTAGTTGTTATTTATAACTCTTATCAAATGTTTTACTAAATAAAAGTTTTATAATCTGTTGTCATAGTTTACCTATCCATGATTCACCATGCCATGATTAGATAATTATTTCCGCTGTAATTCTGATCACATGTTTATATTCTGCTGTTTAATTCAACTATTTATAACTCTGATAATATGATAAATTCTGTGGTTATAATAATAAATATTATACTCTAATGTTGTATTAAAAGTGATGTAAGAAATGATTAAGAATGATGTAAGCTTTATTCTCTCATTTGTGATCCTGATGGAAAAATGTGGATTTTTGGGTTCTCCCCTAGGGCGTGCTCGATAGAACCAAGTAATTTGGTGTTCTCCCTTGGGTGCTTAGTGTCTAATGGAAGACAAGCACTCATGGGAGGCATTCGATTAGGCGATCCTGCCATAGGTGGTATCAGAGCACAAATGAGGAAATAAAGCTTCAAAAACCTTTTCTAAACTAAAATTTGACAACCTATTTTTGCAAAAAGTTAGGGCGTTCAACTGCGAAGTTATATAAGTAGCCCTATTACTATGGTATGTATCCAGGATAGATGGCACTCTGCTGACTTAGGTAGACTTAATCAATTTTTCTATAGATACACTAACTTGAGCATAGTCCGATAGTATCGACTAGTTACAGGGAGAGAACGCTGTGCCAAAAATCTGAGAACGGTTGCCCTATATGCTGGCAATAGTGGAAGGACGTATATGACGTGCATTCATGCATATCCTACTTGTGCATTGTAGAGCTCGTATTGCTTGTAGATATGTCCTCCATAGGTGTCATGCGTGTCGTATTATGCACTAATGATTCATTCCTGTTCCAGAGTTAGGTCTGCACTGTGGCTTTGTGCTCCGCGTTCACTCATGGTTCACGCTTGTCGTGACCCACGTCTCCCCGTACCTCTTTTCTGCGCTCTTATCGAACCCTTACCCTGTAGTCATACTAGTCAGCAATGGCATCACACGTCTCTCACATCATGAAAAGCAACATCAATGTGCTGTTTTGTTTGTAAGAGATCATCACATTTCTTCATTGTTAGATAGTGTGAGCCACCGACATTACCAACATGATTTTGTAACCTTTCCTTTCTATGATAGCCATTCCAACCATTTTTAACAAATGCTTCATATCTGTCATCCTTCTTTTCTCTAAACAAGAAACAATAAAAGCAATATGCTCTGTCTTTGGACTCACTATATTCAAGCCAACCTCCAAACTCATCGAACCATTCTGGAACAAACCTTCTTGGAATTCCTCTAATATCTGTCATAGGAAAATGAACTGTGCGAGGTTGGCAAGGCCCATTCTCCAAGTACTTTCTTCTCACCCTCTCTCTAACATTAGGATGATGGATCAAACTTAATCTTCTCCTCCCAGTTGATATCATCCAAACGTGAATTTCTAGCATTATTGCCACTATCCGGCTCTGGTGCTTTCCTTTTGTAAAATCGTTCCATTAAAATGATTGTATGAAAAAGAATACCCAATCATTAGAACTTTCCAATTATATATATAACAAATTAGATTAATTAAGAAAGAATAAGTGAATACCTTGCTTCTGCTAATCAGTGGCCCGTAAAGCATCACCAATCGGACCTAGATAGCACTTGACCGGTGCATAAAATAAAAAGATTCGTTCAGACCTGTGGAGAAGTGGACGGCTAGGAGTGGGCACATGACACATGCTAACACGTGCACTGGCACAGGGAGTCTGGGACGCTGGCCGTTTTTTACTGCGGTCACATGGTGGCACCTAGCGTGGCAAGGCGAGGATCGCCTGCCAGTGCCAGTGGGCGGCGGCATAGGCTTCTGTCAGATCATGAGGGAGGAGAAAGGGCACTAGAGTCAGATCGTGAGGTAGGCTATCATCATATCGTCAGGGAGAGGAAATGGAGCGCGTCCGTGGTGTTGCCGTGCTGGGCTGCTGGCGTAATCTTAACTATGTACTCAGTTTGGTCTAAATAACTTATGCACTCAGCATCAGATCTAGGTTGATTAATATGGGTTTAATATATAACCGAACGATCCAATCAGACGAGTCATGAGCAGCGAGTGACGAGACCAAATGTGGTAGAACCTCCTAAATTATAGGGCCCACATGCACCTGTCACTGTCCAATGACCTCTGACGACTATGCATATGTTCCTGGTAACTTAAGAAGACTGTCGGGTGTCCTCGGAGAACCCCAAATCATCCACGATTTCCGAGCAGGATCCCATTACAGAGTTATTGCAGTATTACAACATTTATTCAAATATCTACATCAGAGTAAAATAGCGGAAGTCTTATAATAACTTAGTTTACAAACCAGTTGTTTCAAACCTTACAAACTAAGTTCGATAATTATTACAAACAATAGTAGTGGAGTGGCATTAGTAACATAATATAAACACACAATATAAGTACCCTGCCCAAGGGTCACACATTCACTTATCATCATCGATTTGAACAATAGTCATGCAGCACGGTCCAAAGCAGACCTGCTCATAAGGCTCACCTACAACAAGGGTCAACGAACCCTGAGTACAAAAGTACTCAGCAAGACTTAACCGAAATAACAATAGATAAGACTCAGAAATGCAGGCTCAGGGATTCAAGGTATGGCTTTAACAATAAACAAAGTTCTTTTGCGTAAAAGCTTTCTAACAAGATTCTTTTATTCAACATTTAAATCTATCTCAAAATCATATATGAATCTACCATGATCCGTAATGAGATCATTAACTTCATATCAAACCCTTTCTCAAAACTTCCTCAAGTTTCAATTATTAACTATGATGATGAACAGTGAGTTGAGTCTCCATAACCGAGGAGCAATGACGATTCAAATTGATTAAAACCCAGCTGGGGATTCCCAACCACACGACATATGCAGGTCCCCGACCTACATATACCAACCTACCCTCAGATCCTCTAAAACAAGAATGGGTCCGCGCCACCCGAGAATACAGTACTCCACCAATCCAGCCCATTGCCACGTGGGTACACGCTACTCTCGCCATCTCTCCACTCCCAGTGCGCGAGTAGCCATTCTCGTAATAGAATAGCCAAGTTAAGGCTTACCGGAGTATGTGATCGGTACTACAAAGTCTCACCTCATGCAATTCAACAACGGACGTGTCTTAATCGACATAGGTGGAAAGAAGCCGCTCACAAGACCTCCATGTCTTGTGGCTCCCATACACCGCGTTCGCCCAGTCTAGATTTATTACTCCACATGCTCATATCTCATGATCACATAAATAACCAGTCGTATCTAAGAAACCATTTATATCTCGTAGGTGACCGGTGATCACCGGACTTTTACCGTTCTAAGCATGGCTAAGCATAAATAAGCATTCTCGGATTAAAACGGGTAACAAGGTTGATATTGAAAGACAAGGTTGGTAATGCACCAATTAGGTTTTCACTCAACTCCTAATCACTTAATGCAGTATTGAAAAGCAAAAGCGATATAAATTTGTAAAACACAAGGTAGGTTTAAATGCATCCGGGGCTTACCTTGATTAACGGAAAAGTCCGGTTCCAGAGACGTTCCACAAATATCAAACCCGACCTCAACAGACGGATTAACCTCCTCCTCAACTTGATTAACTACGACATGCTCACTTTCATTCACTACATGTAGTAACAATGTCATGTTTAATATGATGCGAGATATAAAACATGATGCTTGACAATGGATACAAAAATTAATAACTTGAATACAACTTTCCTTCGCGGTACAGTTACAAGTCAACAACTACTTAAACCATTTCATAAATTCAAACACGTACTTTAAGTACCAAGAATTATTTTATACTAATGATCCAAGGTAATCACTCAATCCAAAATTCAAACAAAACCTAAGTCATTAATATTTGCTTTTATGAATTAGTTATTTAATTCCAAATTATGAAATAAATCAACTTTCTCCAAATGAGCTCAAAATTTTTGTGAAGGCTTATCACATGATAACTAAGTGGAAAAACAATTATGGAGACGTTGGAGGCTTTAAAATGCGGCCAGGAAGGATGAAGAAGCCACGCAGCAGCCTTCTCGCCAGCGCGAAGCCGAAGATGGCCACAAGTGCGCCTGGAAACCAGAGGAAGGTCGTCGGCGGTGAGGTGTCGCCCGCAGGTACTGTTCCAACTAATTACCGAATTGCCACTCGTCTAATTTCTCAAATTACTCCCAAATTTGCATGGTAACTAAAAAATCTCCAAAAATAAAAGTTGTTCCAAATTCCAAATTCTACAACTTTGCTTTAATAATCATACCCAATTATGTCTACATTTTGAAATGCAAGTTTAAAATCAAAAGGGGACACTTTAAGTACATTTCGCCTTTTCAAATTACTTCAAATTTTATATAACAACTTTGAAAACTCCAAAAACCAACTTGGTACAACTTGACAAGCTCTACACTTTTGCTTTTAGGCTCAACCCCAAAATGTGCTTAGATTTTGAATTAGGTTTTTAGGGTAGAATTTAAATACTGAAAATTAGGGTTTTCGGAAATTCAATTCAATACAAAGATTTTGAACTTGATTCAAACCATACAAGTCAACACATATAACATAAAGGTAAACTTGTTTTAGTGTATGCATATCAACATTTTCACTAACCCCAAAATGATGTGCAATGCATATGATGACATGGCATGTTTTAGTATTTAAAACACCCGAGGTGTTACACCAAAATATACACCTCACTGCCCCATCAGCAATGAAACACTGGCCAGCACCATGGAGAGCGTGGCAAAGCCGTGCAATGTTTCTAGTATGTATTATGGATGTCATGGTCATTATAAAATAAATTATAGCTTTTAATTATAGAAAAGGTAAAACATAAATAGAAATATACCATTTCCATTATCATTTTATATAAATGTTTAATAGGTTTTTTTTCTCCCGTTCTAACGCACGGGCGTGTTTGCTAGTTATTAATCAAACTCCATCAGGAGGAGAGAGATAAACCACACACGGCGTACACTCTCACGCGAATATGAAAAAGAAAAAGAACCTAGTGTGAGACGAAAGTTTGGGCCGTAGCCCGTAGGACTCATGGCCTGCCAAAGTGCCATGGGTTCTAGTTCCACACCACACATGGGTCCAAGGGAACGGTATTAGAAACTTGGACGACTAGAGTTACCAACCATGAGGGAGTCTCTCGTACCCGCGAACTATCGTGTTTGTGTCATTGCAGCACCCTCGACGAGTAAGCTACAATACATGTACATCTGATGATTTCTTCCTCCTCCACATGTTGCATTTCCCAACCCAAACCTCCCTCCGTTCCAAATTATAATTCGTTTGACTTTTTTTTACCTCAAGTTTGACCGCTCGCTTTATTTAAAAAATTTGTACAAACATAGTTAAATTTAAGTCATTCTTGAAGAACTTTTGTTAATAAAAAAAACCACAGCAAAAGAAGTAATATTTAGCGCTAATTTTCGAATAAGATGAGTGGTCAAACTTAGGATAAAAAGTCAAACGAACTATAATTTGGAACAAATTTAGTAGTTGGTAACGTACTCTAGTTAGGATTCCCTATCACTACTCTACTGTCATCATGAACTAATTAAACTATTGTCTCTCAGTCTCAGAGCATCAGTCAAAGCCAGTACTGCTCGTCAAAGGATGGGATCACATGGATGCGTTGGTCTTCGGCTCGTTGCTTCCACTTTCAGGGAGCCCAGCCCATAGCGCCCATAGCTAGGAAAGGCACATCGAGTAGACGCCATCATCGCCCAAGCCCCACCACCTCTGGCTCCGACGTCCTAGTTCGAGGTCGGAAAAGGAACTTTAGCCAGGAAACTAAAGGCACGCGGTTTCCTTTCTTACCCGCCTCAGCCTGCGGCGGCAACAGCTCACGGGTCACGGCAGCAGACTATTTGGAACTATTTGGCTTGTTCGTTGCTGGTTCGTGAGGAAGTACTACTGGCTAATTTGTGGGAGAGAAAAATATTATTTCTGGCTGGAAACATTGTTTATGTGAAAAGCCGCCATGCCGTGCCTATTGCCGTGGCGCGGTGAAAAGCCGCCATGCATGGTGGCGCGACGAGAGGGGTGACATGGCGACGACTGGGGCGCTGACCAGTAACGTGGCAAGGTCTGCCATGCCACCGGTCTTGGCACGGCACTGACGTGCCATAGACCACGGCGTGGCAGGACCTAGACGTAGACAGAAGATCCGCTTCAATTGCAATGAACGGCGCGTCGCAGCTGAACGGCACCTGCAGCTCCAACCCCAACGCCTTCGCCTTCCTTGACCCCTCGTCGGTGGGCTTCCACAACGCCTTCTACCATGTGCTCTACTCCGACATGAGGTCGCGCAGCACGGTCAACTACTACACGTCCAACCAGGGTGCCTTCTTTGATGATTTCGTGGCGGCAATGACCAAGCTCGGGTGGATCGGGGTCAACACGCCGGCCACCGGGGCAAGATACGCCGGGACACGCCGGCCACCAGTGCTGCCACGATGCATTGAAACGAATATGAAGCAAATAAATGGAGTCTATGCACAAGCTGACAAGTTTCGGACATAAGTTCGACATTTGTTCGACATAACCAACTAAGTTTCAGACGACATAAGTTTCGGACATAACATTTGTTCGACATAAGTTTCGGACAACAATATTTGTTCGACATAAGTTCGACATAACCAACTAAGTCCTAGGAATGTAAGGATCCCTCGGACGCCTCTGTCTCTTTGGATTTGTAGGCAACACATTGGGAGTGTAGCCAACGTCGGTGTGGTCGTGTTGCCGGTGCGTATGGTTCATACCCTGCAAGTATATGATATGCACAATTACTTATAATCTTTATGATCGTTAGTTCATGGAGCCTACGTAATTAAAGAAACTACCTTTGTTACTACTTATGAGGCTCCTTGGGTGCCAAGCGGGGTACCACCTAGCTGAGACATGTCGATCTCATCCTACGGCCAATCGTCCCACTGGTGGTGCTGTCTGCAGAAGCCTAGGGGGTCTTCGTCGTCATCGTCATCGTCGTCCTCGGTTGCAGGGTCCTTCCCAGCGCTATAATGTGGTGGTGTACGCACTGCGGAAGTGGCACCTGTCACTGGCTAAGAAGAGACGGTTGGTGTCTTCAAAGAGTGAAAAGACGTGCCACCCGACCGCGTAGGGACTATCGGTTCCACTCAAGGAGTGTCTATGCAGCTTAGCTTCTGTGCTAGCTTCCTATAGCTCCGCTTCACCTTCTACATAAATAGACGTTAAAGTTAGTGCATTTCCCAAACGCATATACAATAAAGAAACATTTTCGGAACAAAAAAGTTTATGTTTACCTCCATAAAAGCCTCGAGAACACCTGGCCCCAGCCCTCTAGACTCGTGAAGCCGAAACGCTGCTTCGTTGGACAGCCTTGACAATTGTGTCGCCTGGGTACAGAAATGCGGTTGGAAAGTTTTAGTACACATACTTAATACTAAATGGATAACAAATTGTACCATTCGAGTATCTTACCACGTATCTTTGAACCGGGGCTCTCTGTAGTTGTGTGTCGTCTCTAGTGGCAACGTCGTACACATCTTCGATCATATATTCCTCGTCGTCCTCGTCAATCGCCTCCTCAGTGTACGGGGCCTTGATATGTGTCCTAGTAGACCTATGAAGCCACCGCAGGTACTCGTCGAAGGTGTGCTAGTCGTGTGGGGGACCCGCATCGACCGGTTGCCGGTCCCTATTCTGCCACAACTAGATGTACGCATTGTGTGTCACGCGCCAATCCTTGATCTTGTACATCTTCCTGCAGTCATACCTGTAACAAAACGATTGTTAGTTCTACCATACACACCTCTGAATTTTAGCTTTGTTATTAATCGATAACGCACCCGTGCAATTCTTGGTTGGTGGAGTAAAGCAGTGGTGGGTAGCCTGTCATTCTTCCAAACTGCCTGCAAACCCTAATGGGCAAGTGAATCTCGACCACATAGAAGAAATAAGAGGGACGTTGCAGCGATACTCATCTGACTCATCCCTAGTGATAGGACTCAGATAGTACTCGCGCTCCGGAGCATCCTAAGGACACCAATGCACCTGAACATTTCGTAATTGAGTTAGGTTATGATATAGTGTACATCGAACAAGACACATGTATGATAGTAAAGAGAGCGTAACCTAGTGTTGTGTCAGAACCTTGAGACTGTCCTGTACTCCCTGTACTTACGCCTCACATTCCCTCTAACTAACTCTGCTTGCGTCCAGATATACAGAGTTGTACGGAGTGTATTCTGCCTATTTCAATGCTGCATTGAACACGATAATGAATTAGCCATTAATAATTTAATCATATGTAACTGTCTCGAAGAATTTAGTGAACCGAAGTACTTACCGGTAAACCAGTATTAAGGGGCCTCCCAACGGGCCATTGTTCCCAACACCAAACCTAGAGTACATAGGAGCAACCCCCAAGGTTCACATACCCTGAGGTGCGACAGTAAGCAACGCATAGTTATTGATACGTCCATGCTAGGACTGCGCTGCCCCAGTTGTATGCCGCTATGTTATCCCATGGCTGGCGTAGTATGTCAAGGAAGATCTAGCTAATGGTGTTGCCCGAGGCATCTAAGAAGAGGAAAGCACCAAGGAAGTGCCAGAGCCACACTCTAGCGAACCTGTCGATCTGAGCCTCATCAGCCTATGGGTCCAAGTAATCAAAGCGTTGTGTGATCCACGACGATGAAACACCGGAAGTTTTCCTGAAATTCACCAAAGAAAATGAGACCCGATGGTTGTAGGAAAGCAATGCAAGTATTAAATAGGCTTGAATTGCTCACTTATTTTTCTTTGAAACATCATCGTCCAGTGGAAGAAAGCCAGTAAACTGAGCCACCAACTCCCTCCAGTGATCGTTGTCAACTATACTTGTCACTGGAAGTCCCCCCAACCGAAGGCCAAAGATAGCTGTCGATGTTTGACCACCGATAGCCTGCCATAGGGTCCCCGGGGCAGTATGTTCAGGCTTCAGCATATGCAGAACTCGACGGTTAACATAAGAGACAGTCAATTTATCCTAGTTTGGGCCCTCGATCGTAGATCGAGTAATAGCCCTACGTCTAGTCGGCGTTAGCCTTTGCGTTGGATTGATTATCAAGTGTTGTGTTGTACAATTGTTGTCTGAACTCCCCTGATTCAAGGAGCCCTGCTCTCCTTTATATAGTCAGGAGGCCAGAGTCCTAGTTGGTTTACAATGAGAGTTCCTAGTAGGATTACCAAATAATACTACTACTAAGATTATAGGGGAAGAATCCTAGTCAGGCTAGTTCTTCTCCCTTCCTTGCGGGGTATCCCATGGGTCCCGCACCGACAAGCCCCCAAGCACTTCATGATTGAGTTCTGAAAGCCTCGTCTTGTTCCTTCAAGTCTTGTCAAGCAGGAACAAGCGTCGTCTGAGTGCTTTCTTGAGCGAAACCATGCAGCGCTTCGTGAGATCTTTGCATGGTGTGTACCTTTTTGAAGAAAAAAGTACCCCCATTTGGATGTAGCCCCCGAGCCTCTTGCTGTTTGGCACAAGGAGCTTGAGGGTCTTTTCCTGAGGTTCTTTTCTTGAAACCTCCCTGATTCTTTGTTGAAAGGCTCCTGAGCATATACGGCACAAGGAGCTTGAGGGCCTTTTCTTGAAATCTTCCTGATTCTTTGTTGAAAGGTTCCCCAGCTTCCTTGTTGAAAAGAGCTCTAATTTAGCTGTGTTTGGGTTCTTTTTGTCGGAAAGAGCTCGGATATAGCTATGTCTGGGTTCTTTTTATCTTGTGGCCTTGAAGTTGTCTGTCTTGAAGAAGTGTTCTGAGTGACGTGCACTTTTTTGAAGAAAAGAGTGCACTCACTGAGTGTAGCCCCCGAGCCTCTTGCTATTTGGAACGAAAAGTTGGAGGGTCTTGAATCTGAGTTGTTCGACAGAACTGTATACCTCTCCTTTTGTAGCCCCCAAGCATATATCCAGGTTGTTTTGTTCAGGAAGAACTCGGATGCAGAGTCTTGGTGTATTCTCTGGTAGTCTGCTGTTGTAGTTATATGGTGGTGGTTGAGTGTAAATGCCTTTTGTTCATGGGTTGTACTGTGTTGGTATATTCTTCCGAATATGCTCGCCTTCGAGTACTGTTCCCTCTCACCTGAGTCTTCCATTATTGAGCCCTATCTTTTCACTGTGTCCTTTGTTAGGCTTGTTTTGTTGGTACTCCTAGTCCATGTGCACTACTCCTTCGATCTATAAATACCCTCCTGGAGTGCTTGTTTTCATTCATTGAACATTCTGTTGAAACCTTCGTGGTCATGAACATGGTAGTTTGCGAAGTAGAGCAGCCCCCGGGCGTGTTTTGTAGTTCCTGTGTGTCTTGTCGTAGCTAGAGGAAATCTTGTGATAGGGATTAGAGGTAGGCTAATCCCGCAGTAGCATTGTACCAGGATGTACGTGGCGGTAGTTGGAGGAAGTCTTGTGATGTGGGCTTCATTCCTTCATCTGGCAGTTCTGGGTTGATCCTCGTCGCCTGTCCTGAGACTATCCGGTGCAGATCAACACCATATTTAGCATCACATCGGTCTTGGGTAGACAGATGCCTACCAGCCTTCTCTGCTCCATGTTGTCCCGCCGTGCTTTGAAGAAAACAGTGTAGCCAATGGCAATTTGTCCTTCCGAGTAGCAATTTGGGACACGTAGTCGTTCTAGAGCCTAGCCATGTCTGGGTTCCTCTTTGCTACTTTGCTTTTCGTGGTACCGAGTTCGTTGGGTCTTGTAAGATTTGTAATCTTCTATTTTTGAAGTCGCTTGTAATGGAAAGAATCTTGTCTTCTGATTTGTCATTTATTTTTCTGTTGTAGTCCTAGTTGTTCATGAGATTCCCGAGTTCTTTCCATAAGAACCGAGTTCTTATGTTCCTTGTGAGGTAGCCCTTCTTTTCTTCATGGTTGATGGGTTGTTTTTTGCAGTAATCTGATAACTCCATCGTAGTGCTGGATGGATAAGTCTGAAATCTACCCGTTGGATTGTACCGTTGTGTGGATTTGTGCCCTCTGTCATTTTAGCTGTGTTAGTAAATGGACTGTTGCGTTCTCACATGGTGCTTTAACGGGCCTGGTGGGCCATTTTTATCGCTGTAAAATCTATTTAAAGACCCTTCATCTTCTTTTTCTTTACTGCCCTTCTCTTGCCTTGAAACCCTAGCTTTCAGAAATCTGCCATCGCCATTGCCGCCGCCATCTTAGTGCCGCCGTCCAAGCCTTCTCTTCCCCTAGTTCCTTCTTGCCTCCATTAGTACATGGGTAGGAAGAAAACTATGAGCAAGTCCCAGGCGACCTTCGTGGATGAGGAGTCATCTCTTTCCATGATCGAAAACCAGGAGTTCATGGCTATGAGGGCTACCCAGAAAGCTTGGCCGACTCCGACAACAACTGAAGACCAGCTTCGCGAGCTTGCTGGCGATGGTCTGATCCAGAGTAAGGCCATTGTTGAATGGAGAGTTCCAGGCGAGCATCGGGTCCCCGCTCTAGGTCCTGGTGAGATTATCCTTTTTGTCTCCTTTATCCGTGCCGGTCTTTGCCTTCCTGCTTCCGCCTTCCTTCATCAATTTCTTGGTTATTTTAGGGTTAGTCTGAACCATCTAACTCCTAATGTTGTCCTCCATCTTTCTGTTTTCGTACATCTTTGTGAAGCTTTCCTTGGAATTCCTCCTTCTCTTTCTCTTTTCTGTCACTTCTTTCGTTTGAAGCCTCAACCCCGCCGTGAAGACACCAATGTTCTTGGCGGCTGTGGGATTCAATTTCGCCAGGGTCTTAAAAGCAAGTTTTTTGACTATGACCTGGTCGATTCTGTGAGGGATTGGCATGCTGATTGGTTCTATGCCACCAATTTGATTCCTTCTCTTGCCATACATTCTAGTTCTGGTCCCTCGGTTAATGACTGGTGGGAAAAGAACTCCCTGACGCTAAATGAGCACCAGGCAATCCAACCGTTCCTTGAGCGGATAAGCACTCTAAAGCAGCAGGGCTTGACCGGCTTCGGTATTGTCTCGAGCTTTCTCCATCGCTGTGTTCAGCCTCTGAAGGAGCGAGAGAACCTTGGCTTCGAGTACTCTGGGGCTGAGGATCCTTCATGTATGGTCCTAGCCCTTGAGTTGATCGATGAGGAGGTACTCGAGCGTCTCCAGAAGATGCTGAAAGGAGCAAGCGTTGTCCCGCTTACTGTCTCCGAGTACTCTGCCAACAACCCACCTCCAACTGTAAGTCGTTTTCTCTTCGTGCGGGTTCTTTCTATATTTCTTTTGTTGTATCCATTTTTGCTTAATTTTCCTTGTCTTGTTGTTTTATTCTTTTCGTAGGAATTGGGGCGCAACTTTGTTGACCCTATTCCCCTTGATGTCCTCCCTACCGTGGTGAATACTGGGGAGAACCTTGCTGGGGCTTCTATAACAAGTAAGTTCCCAGTCACCATAGTTTTTCCTAGAGTTTCTTCCGGAGTTGTTGATATATATGAAGAATTTGTTCCCCGTCTAGTCCCTCAAGGTCCTCGTAGTGTCTCGAAGAGGGGGCGAGCGGATGGTTCTTCATCTGGTTTACCTACTTCCAAGAAGTGTCGCTAGCCAAGTACTCGTCCAGGTACTCTAGTTGTAGCTAGCATGCTCTTAGGTGAGCATATTAATACACTCTGTCCCTTTGCCTTTTTGTTATTGTCTTGAACCGAGTTCTTTTGTTCTTTTTTCAGCTGGCGCTATGGTGGCCTTGGTCGAGACTGAGGAAGAAGAGGATGATGATGTGCCCCTTATACGGCGGTGAGTTGTTTTCTTATTTCCCTGCACTTGAAACCTTCTTTTTGTTTTGACTTTGGTCTTGATCTTTTTGTAGTAAACAGTCGTCGGGTATGAGCTCTTCCGAGCCTCCTGCACCGGGTTCTTCTATAGCTCTGGAGCTGAGTTCTTCCATAGCTCTGGTACCAGCTATACCGCTCCTGCCGCCTAGTGGCGGGGACATTTTTGCTGTCGTGGTTCCTCCTGTGAGGTCTTCTTTTTGTTTTAAGAAGAAGATAGCTAGGTGAGTGGATTCTGGTTTTGTCTCTTTGCTTCTGTTCTCCTTTTCTTTGGTTCTCATTGGTGAGTTCTTTTATCAACTTTCAGGCCTTCGTCTTCTCTCGTCTCTCCGTTGACTTCTTGCTAGCCCTCTGTTGTGCCATCGAGTATTGAGTCTCAGGACTCGCAGCGCATTGTTAGTGAAGTGGTTGTGGGGGCGACAAGGCCTTCTGGTGACGATGCTGCTACTGTCTTGGTTGCCCCAGATGTGACCGTGGCCATTACGGTGGACTCATCTAGGGAAGCAGCTGGGACTTCCCATGATGTGTCTTTGGCCTTGTCGTCTCCACATCGGCCGTCTTCTCCCTCCGCTCCTCTTTCTGCTGAAGATGTGGTTCATCAATTTGATGCCACTCATCGGTTGTCAGAGTTGACTGCTTCTTGGGGAGAGTTCACGACCTTTGCGACTTCTTTTGGAGAAAAACTCCAAGTAAGTTTTCTGAAGTTCTTTCTTTGGGTGTCCGTCTTTCTCCTATTCTTATGCCTTTTTTTCTCTCTTTCTTTTTGTTCAGTCCTTCTCTTGAGACCATACCGGCTTCTTCTTCTCATCAGAAACCGAGAAGAAGTTGTCTTCTGAGTTGAGTGCCCTAAAGGTAGAGCTGGATCTCTGCCATGCCGAGATGGAGGCTGAGCGTCAAACGTATCAGAAGGAGGAACAAGGTCTTCATGCCTAGGTTGTTGAGGTCGAGAAGTAGAGGGATGCCGCTATCCAGGAGGCCTCAAAGAATTCAGAGGCCATGAAGAACTTGGAGGCTATGAAGGAGTGCAATGGTATTGTGGGTTCTTTTGTGTCCTTTTGCATTCAAACTCTCCTCTCTACTGACTTGTTGTTTGTTGCCTTGTCTAGCTCTCTAGGTCGAAAAGCAGAAGCTCTTGGAGGGCGTTGATGAAATGAAGACTCTTGTTCATACGAGTTACAACAACGCTAAGGAGGTAATTACTCATGCTGAGGAGGAACTTGCGCTTGCTAAGTTGATTAGGCGTGGAGCTGATAGAGATCTTGTGCATGCCCAAAAAACTATTAAAGACTTGTCTAGCAAGTTGGCGATGGCTACTGAAAACTAGAAAGCTTTGTGGAAATCCTTTCGTTCAGTAGCCGACGTTCTCCGAACTCCAGCGGATGATGGGTAATCTTGGGCTCAGTTGATTCCTTGGATTTCAACTCGTTTCCAAGAGTTCGTGAAGAGGTGTGCCCAACTGTGTACTAAGAATGTCCTGGCCCAGGTCTGAGTTCTTGCTCTAGTGGCTCCTTTGTTCAAGATAGTAGAGGAAGCTGACAGTCAAGAATACATTGATGCTATTGAGAGGATGGAGCCTAAGGTTGAAGACTTAGCTAGTAGAATAGTAGATAATCTTAATATTGTTATCTCTTCTCCCGATGATGACGCTTGATGTATTTGACCTTTATTCCCGTGTCTTGTAATATGACATTATACTTCTTTTTGAATGAAGATTTTTTGTTGATGCCTTCTTTGTCTGGATGCCTTGTTTATTCCTTGGGTGATTTGTCCAATTGGTCAGAGTTACTTGACTTGCCGAGTACTTTGTCTTGTAAACAATTCTGCGCGCTATCTTGACAAACTTTCTTAATTTGTCGAGTACTTTTCTGTCCCATGTAAACAACTCATTATATATATAGATCTTTGTGTTGATAGCCTTTCTTGATCTGTCGAGTGCGTGTCTGGCCTTCTTTTGTGCCATGTAAACAACTCGTTATATGTAGATCTTTGTGTTCTTCGGTATTTATGCCATGTAAACAACTCGCTATATGTAGATCTTTGTGTTCTTGGGTATCTCCAGTGTAGCCCCCGAGCCTCTTGCTATTTGGAACAAGTAGCTGGAGGGTCTTGTCTTGAAATTGCTGTGGTCTATGCTCAGGCTTAGTTTCAGTCACTTTACTTTTTGTTTCGGGTGTTAGCTTGTTAGCTACCCTCATCGGCGGGCTCAAGCATCTCTTCAGCTATTTTGCTCTTGGCCAGGATGCTTAGGCGTCTTTTCAGCCATTTTGCATTTTATTTCGGGTGTTAGCTTGTTAGCTACCTCATCGGTGGACTCAAGCATCTTTTCAGCTATTTTGCTCTCGGCCGGGATGCTCAGGCGTCTTTTCAGCCATTTTGCTTTTTAAGAAACAACTCGGGGAAAGTCATGATGAGACATATGTTTGTCGAGAAGGAATCATCTTTATTGATCATGAATATTTCACAATGATACATATGTTTTTGGTGAGCGCTATCTTTGTTGATCTCTTGTGTCTTGTATACATACTTTCCCTTGAGTTGTTTTCATGCGTAGAATCTTTGTAGCTGACTGATGTGCCATGTATTGTTGACTTCTTTTCTGTCTTCAGATACGAGCTTGTATGTGCCGGGTCTGATGACTTTTTTGACGATAAAAGGACCTTCCCATGGACTGAGTAGTTTGTGGCGTCTGTTGGTTTTTTGTATTCTTCTTAGTACTAGGTCTTCGACTTGTAATGATCGAGACTGGGTATTCTTGTCGTAGTGGTGCCTTAGTCCTTGGAGGTATCTTGCTGATTGTAGGGTAGCGTTTATTCTAACTTCTTCTATACTGTCGAGTTCTAATCTTCTGGTGTGTTCTGCTTCTCCTTTGTCATACTATTCTATCCTTGGTGATGTCCAAATCAAGTCGGCAGGTAGTACGGCTTCTGATCCGTAAACTAGGAAGAAAGGCGAGTATCCGGTGGCTCTGCTTATTTGAGTTTGTAGCCCCCATACTACTTTGGGTAATTCTTCAATCCATTTTGATCCATAGTCTGCTAGCTCTTCATACAGTCTTGGTTTCAATCCAGCTAGTATGAGTCCGTTAGCCCTTTCTACCTATTCGTTGGCTTCTGGATGTGCGACTGATGCGTAATCTATGCTGAAGCCACAATCCTATGCCCAACTTTTGAATTCTGTAGCTGTGAAGGGAGAACCCAAGTCTGTGATGATTCGATTGGGCATGCTGAAGCGGTGCATAATGTCTTGGATGAACTCAACTGCTTTGGCTGCGCTGTATTTTGCGAGTGGTTTGTATTCGATCCACTTGGTGAACTTATCAATTGCCACGAAGATGTACTCGAATCCGCCTTTTGCTTTCTTGAGAGGTCCTACTTGATCCAGCCCCCAGCAGGAGAAGGGCCAAGCAGGTGGTATGCAGATGAGGTTGTGGGCTGGCACATGAGCCTGTCTTGCGAACATCTGACAACTTTTGCATCTTCTGACGAGTTCTTCTACGTCTTTCAAAGCAGTTGGCCAGTAGAAACCAGTGCGAAATGCTTTGCCGACTAGTGTTCTTAAAGCGGCGTGATTTCCATAGCAACCTGAGTGTATTTCGTCTAGGATTTGTTTGCCTTCTTCAAATGAGATGCATTTTAGGAGTACTCCTGATGATGCGGCTCTTCTGTAGAGCTTGTCTCCTACTAGGACGTAATTCTTGCTTCTGTGAATAACTCGTGTGGCTTCCTGTTTTTTAGCTGGCAACTTATTCTCTTTCATGTAATCAATAAAAACCTAGGTCCATGAAGTGGTGATTACCAAGATCTGGTTGTCTTTGGCTGAGATTTTAGGGGTTATCTCACCGGGTTGTTTGATAGAGGGAGCTGATAGCTCCTCTATGAATACACCAGGAGGGACCTTCGCCCTGTCTGATCCAAGCTTGGCGAGGATGTCTGCCGCAATATTAGAATCCCACAGGACATGTAGAATTTCTAATCCTTGGAAATGTTTTTTTTAGTTTTTGGATTTTAGCACAGTAAGCACCCATGTTTTCATTGGTGCAATCCCAATCTTTGTTGACTTGGTTGATGACTACTGTCGAATCGCCGTATACGAGTAATCGCTTGATTCCGAGGGTAATTGCCACTCGTAGCCCGTGTATGAGAGCTTCGTATTCTGCTTCATTGTTGGTAGCTTGCCATAATATCTGAAGGACATACTTGAGTTGTTTTCCGTTCGGAGAAATTAGGAGGATGCCTGCACCGGCTCCGCCTAGCTTGAGTGATCCATCAAAGTACATCTTCCAATGATCAAGGATGGTGCTTGACACGGGTTGTTGAATTTCTATCCATTCGGCAACAAAATCAGCAAGGGCTTGGGATTTAATTGCTTTCCGCGGGGTGAAATCGATGTTGAGAGCACCGAGTTCAACTACCTCAACATCGATTTCACCTGCCCACTTGGATATGCGCCCTGTTGCGTCTTTGTTGTGTAAGATGTCTCCTAGTGGGAAAGCTGTCACCATGGTAATCTTGTGGCTTTCAAAATAGTGACGAAGCTTGCGTGAAGTGATCAGTAGGGCGTATAGTAGTTTTTGCACATGCGGGTACCGGATTTTTGATTCTGACAGTACTTCGCTGATGTAGTATACTGGGCGTTGTACTTTATACATGTGCCCTTCTTCTTCTCTTTCCACTACTATTGTCGTGCTGACTACAGTAGAAGTTGCCGCAATGTATAGCATCATGTCTTCGTCTTTCTTTGGAGGTGTTAGGACTGGTGAGGATGTGAGGTATGCCTTAAGTTTCTTGAAAGCTTCATTGGCTTCTTCTGTCAACTCGAACTTGTCTATCTTCTTTAGCAATTTAAAGAAAGGTAACCCTTTTTCGCCGAGTCTTGAAATGAAACGATTGAGTGCCGCCATGCAGCCTGTTAGTTTTTGTACATCTTTGACGCTTCGAGGAGGGCCCATCTCTGTTATGGCTCAAATTTGCTTGGCGCTTGCTTCGATTCTACGATGACTGACCAAGAATCCAAGTAGTTGTCCTGAAGGAACTCCGAATACACACTTGTTTGGGTTCAATTTCCACCTCCATCTTTTCAGATTCTCGAAGGTTTGTTTTAAGTCTTCAATCAGTGCATCTGGGTTCTTTGTTTTTACAACCACATCATCCACGTATGCTTCTACGTTTTCGCCGATCTGATCTCCAAGGCATGTTTAGATAGCTCTTTGGTAAGTGGCTCCAGCATTCTTGAGTCCAAACGACATGGTCTTGTAGCAGTAGGCGCCGAACGGAGTGATGAAAGATGTCTTGCTTTGGTCCTGTTCTTTTAATGCGATCTGGTGATATCTAGAATAGTAGTCCAGAAAGGATAATAGGGCAGATCCTGCTATTGAATCAACTATCTGATCAATGCGTGGTAGCCCAAACGGATCTTTCGGGCAGTGTTTGTTGAGATCTGTGTAGTCGACACACATGCGCCACTCGTCCGTATTCTTTTTCTGTACTAGAACTGGGTTTGCTAGCCAATCTGGATGAAGGATTTCTTTGATGAATCCGGCTGCCATTAGTTTTGTAATTTCCTTTTTAATTGCTGCTTTCTTGTCGGGAGAGAATCATCGTAGTCGTTGTTTCACAGGCTTAGAGCCTTCATTGATATCAATTCTGTGCTCAGCCAACTCTCTTGGGATCCCTGGCATGTCGGCCGGCTTCCAAGCGAAGATATCTTTGTTGTCCCAAAGAAAGTTGGTGAGCGCGAGTTCCTATTTTGCTGATAGGTGTGCACTGATGGTTGTCATTTTTGAGGGATCACCGGTGCCCAGGTCGATTTGCTTGACGTCGGCTTCTTTTGGTGGTGCTAGGATGCTTGGCTTTTTAGCCGATATCTCTAGTTCTTCTTGACTTATTTCTGTGGCAATAGTGGCTATTTCTTTCCTTCCATCGTTTGCTTGTGCTCCTGCTGCAATTTGAATAGCCCGAACATCACAGTCAAATATGCGCTTTAAATCACTCCGAAGAGAAAGAATACCGTTAGGCCCTGGCATCTTAAGCAACAGGTATAGATAATGCGGTATTGCCATGAATTTTGCTAGTGCCGGGCACCCGAGGATTGCGTGATATGATGAATCAAAGTCTGCGACTTCAAACTTGATGAACTCTGTACGGTAGTTCAAGGGAGTTCCAAAGGTAACCGGTAGAGTGATTTGTCCAAGTGGCATTGCTGCCTTGCCGGGTACTATGCCATAAAAAGGTGTGCTTGTTGGTGTGATCATCCCAGTGAGTTGTAGTCCCATCTTCCTTAGAGTTTCTAAAAAATGATGTTGAGTCCAGCTCCTCCGTCGATTAGTACTTTTGTAACAGTCATACCGGCAATGGTTGGATCTAGAACCAGTGGGTAATGGCCTACGTTTCCTACGCTGGTCCATTGGTCTTCTCTTAAAAATTGGATTGGATACTCTGACCAATTGAGATATCTTGGTGTAGCAGGTTCTGCTGCCATGATGGTTCGTAACGCTAGTTTTTCTTGATGTTTGCTTCTGGAATCTAGAACCCCAGCAAAGATTACTGCCACTGTTCCCCTAGATTTTTGGAATCCCTTGTCTTCAAGGTTGTCTCCTTCTTTTTTCTGATTATCTTCTTTATTGTCTCCCTTGCTATCTTTTCTAGTGTATCTTTCGTTGAAGGTGTAGCAATTTTCGATGGTGTGCTTTCCGTTGGGGTGCAAGGGTGAAGGGTCGAGATGGCGGACTAGAGGGGGGGTGAATAGTCTTTTCTAAAATTAATCGCGTCGGCTAACCGATATAAATGCGGAATAAAAACAATCGGTCTAGCCAAGACTACACCCCTCTATATATGTTTACTAGCACCTTGCAAAGATACTAATTATGCAACTAAGGTGCCGGGCTAGCTAGAGCTCTCCTAAACAATTCTAGGAGCAAGGTCACACAAACCTATGCCACTAGTACTTTAAGCAACAAGGGAGCTCCTACACATGCTAGTAAGCAAAAGCACAAGGCCAACTAAGCTCACTAGCAAAGCTCAATAACAAGGCAACCAATGCCTAATTAGAGAGCGCAAATACTTAGCTACACAAACTAAGTAATGTGACTAACAAGGTCACATAAACCAAATTAGCCACAGAAGGGAGCTACTTCTATGCTACACAAGCATGAAGGTAACTAGCAAGCTACACAAGCTAACTAATTACAAAAGCAACAACACAAGCTTAATGTATATGAAAGTGAATGCAAGCTTGTGTAACGGAGATGCAAACCAACGGGAAGAACAAGGTTGACACGATGATTTTTCTCTCGATGTTCACGTGTTTGCCAACACGCTAGTCCCCGTTGTGTCGACCGCTCACTTGGTGGTTCGGTGGCTAATTGGCATCACCCGCCAAGCCCGCACGTCGAGCGCCGCAAGAACCTACCCCTTGAGTGAGGGTAGCTCAATGACACGCTTTACTAGAGTTGCTCTTCGCGGCTCCCGCAGGGCGAGCACAATGCCCCTCACAAGCACTTCTCCGGAGCACCGCACAAGCTTCTTGCGCGCTTCGACGGAGACCACCACCAAGCCGTCTAGGAGGTGGCAACCTCCAAGAGTAACAAGCACCACCGGCTTGCAACTCGATCACCTAGTGCCACTCGATGCAACCTCACGATGCAATCGCACTAGAATCGCTCACTCACACAATCGGATGATCGCTATCAAGTATGTGTGAGATGGAGGGCTCCCAAGCACTCACAAGCATGGACACTAAGTCCCTTGAGGTGCTCCACACCAGCCATGGCCGAAGGCCACTTCTATTTATAGCCCCAAGGGCTAAACTAGCCGTTACCCCTTCACTGGGCAACGGTCGGGCCGACCGGACGCTCCGGTCGTGTTGACCGGACACTGGACCTCAGCGTCCGGTCGCCCACAGACGACCATGTGTCCCGATTCCAACGGTCACTTGTGTAACAGAACCGACCAAATCATAAGAACGTAAGTACAAAAACAATCACCGAAGCGATCAAATTCCTGTACTTAAGCTCCCATAATCCCGGTAGTCCGGAAATCACGAAGGATTTCAACCAACTCTCGACATACAAACCAAGATCGTAGTGATTCAACACAACACATCATCCGTTACAACATTTCATAAGTAGCATTCAGATTACATCCATCAGAGTTCAAATAAATATTACAAACCAAGTTTGAGTGTGCAGAAGCAACATAGTTTAGTACAAAACATCATAGTTTTCAAATACATTGCCAAGATCAGAGTCATGTCCCACAAAAGCATTATCAGGTACGAGGACTAGTAGAGACCGTGCCCAACGGTCTAGTCTTCATCCCCAGCAGGGAGAAGACAGTACTTGCAGCAACCAAAGAAGAACTGGTCATCTGCAACAGGTGGGAAATAAACCCTGAGTACGAGAAGGTACTCAGCTAGACTTACCCGACAAAAATCAGAATAAAAGACACCAAGGATCATGCAAGGCTTTTCAGGTGGGCTAGCTTGACACAGTTGCATAAAAGAGCTTAAGATTATAGTAACCAATTTAAACTTAGCATCAAGCTTATCATTATTTACCTGTCCGCTAGATTAGCACCTGTACTAGAGCACTCACTTATTAGGAGCAAACAATATTAACCATAGCAGGTATAATAAGGCTGTCATCATCATATCATCATTTCCGAACCATTAAGTTATTAAGTGTATCTACAGTGGAGATAAGCCCGTCAAGTTCTCACTAACCGGGAGAGACGGCGATTCGAATCTAATTACAACTCAGCTGAGGGGGTATTCCTAACTCTCACCCTGGCATACTTTGCAAGGGTAGCCGTGGGTCACCTTTGGGACATCTCAGGAACCAAATTCGCGGGTTCGATCAGCGCCAGCACTCTCAGGGATTACCCTTCTGCCAGGACGACCAGGACTTTTAAATCACCTGCCCTTGGACTCACGCCTACGGCTCCCTTCCGAGGCGCACTTTATACTTATCGACTCCCGGCCTAAGGTGAGCTACTCGGCTTCGTGGTCGGTCTCCAGACCCGGCCAACTAAGAGAGAGGCATGCGTTCAACATGAACAGGAAAGGCTCCAAGATCCAGTCCTTAATCAACACAGACGGAGTCACTGCAAACCGGCAAGCCTTCGTCCGGTCTTCACTTCAAATTAAGACTGGTTCTTTTCCACGATAGCAAATATAGCCAACCGTGCCACATGTATCTTCCTATATCTCGCAGGTGACAGGAAATCACCCGACTTCTACCGCGTTAAAGCAGGGCTAAGCACTACTCGAGCCTGAGCTACATAGGATTTAGGGTAACAATATCTGGACAAGGAATGGGTAACCAATGCAGCAAATGTTTGCATCCAACACCTAAACTTAATGCAACAATATATGTAATAATAATATTGTAACTGCAGTTCGGAAAATAGGAGGCTTAATATGCTCCGGGGCTTGCCTTTCACAAAGTTGCAAGGACGGTGGTCAGGGCACTCAACGGCGACCACGTCTGGCACTTCTCCTGAAGGCTGCTCCTCCTGAATCTCCGGTGTCGGCTGCTGCTGCTCGTTCGGTTCCTCGAATTCCAGCAGGGTCACTCCTTCCGGTACACCTATTGCATGCCGATGCAAAAGATAAATACCATGGATGCATAAGGTATGACATGATGCTCATGATGAATGGATCATAGTAAGTGTTTACGAACGCATTACTGGACACTCGTTTACCGAGTAAGACTAGCCCTATTCAAATCACTTTAAGCATATTTCTAACTTAACTGAAAGGACAAGATTAACTTACCTAACTTGCATAACCTAAGATAAAGATGCTCATCTTCAGTTAAGGGCCTAACACCTAGGAACAGTACCATGAACTTAGAATAGTAAAGACATACTTAAAATAACAGTTAAAGCTTCATATGTAACAAGTAGCAACTTAATTCTATCATAACCAGAGTTCTATAACTCCAATGACGTGCAAGAGGACATTCTAGAAAGCTTATGAAATTCTCTACAATTTATTTGTAAACATCAAAGCATGGTTCTGAAGTTGACCAAATCCAATTCCAGTAGACCTAGAATCTGTCCCGCAATGACAGGGTTGCTAACTTAATTATTTAGTGATGGTGCAAAAGCCTAATTTGACCAAACCAAGTTTACCAACTTGTTTTTCATACCTAAGAAACATCAGAAAGTATAGTGCTAACTTCTAAATAAATTATTTAATATCCTTTTCTAATTTATCTAGTTAATTAGGTGATTAAAGCAATATATAGTAAAACTATTCAGAAAAATCTACAAAAATTTCAGTAGCTATCTCATGCTTCACATAGACTACCATAAAAATTTCAAAGCCATTGAGTAAGTATAACAGTCTACACAAAAATGATAAGGCATACTAGCTTAAAATGGCATAATTAAGAAATCCTAATGAAAAGTGTCAAGCAACAGATTTCACATTTTTCCTAGCATCATTATAGCATAATAATAGTACCCATAAAATTTTTCCTTCACTGGATCTATAGAAAAATTATGAAAATTCACACAAGATCCACCTATTAATAAAAGGAAATTCTATAACTTAAAAACTACACATGCACTAGCTCTGAAATTTTTACCAGAGCTTCAAATAAACCAAAATAGAGGACCCACAAAATTTCATAATTTTTGGACCATAGAAACTCAAGATAAAATTCAAACAAGTTTGCATGCTTCTAAAAACACATTTCAAAGTCCTATTTAAATCATCAAAAATTTCTAAAACAAGTGCCCATATAATATTTTTGTTAAATACTAGACATGACCAGGAACTTAACAAAATTAGAACCCTAGCATTTGGATCTATATACTAGGAGCTACATATTTTTCAAGATGTACATAAATCTGTGAAATAAATAAATAAAACAAAATCGGAAAAACACTCAGCCACAGCTGGGCCAGCCCACGTAACGGTGGCCCGCAAGCGCACAGTCGCGGCCCAAGACGCGGCGCGGCCCGAGCTGGACTCCCGCCTCCGCGTCAGAGACTGACGAACAGGGCCCGCTCGTCAGCGAAGGAAACAGGGGAGGAGCGACGGCGATGGCGGGACTCGCCGTCGGTGGCTTCACCGGCGAGACCAACGGTGCCTATGGGTTCACCTCAACCTAGCGGACCTAAGGAAGCCCTTAGACGCAGCTATTGACGCCACTAGCGGGGGTGGCGATGGCCACGGCGGCGCTCGGCCACGGCACGGCCGGCTCCGGCGAAGCTACGACGTCACGGCCCTAGTGACTCACTCACTGAGCTTCAGCGTCATAAACCGAAGCTAGCGCAAGAAAGAGAAGGAGCGATAAGGGGCTTGAGCGGCACGGCCACGAGCGAGCTCGGCCGGCGGCGGTCATGGCGACCCGGTGGAGCCGCGCTCGCGGTGAGAGCTACCTGAGGCGAAAAATGGAGTGGCGGTGGGGTCGGGGACGTGGAGAGACTCACGAAGGAGCTGTGGTTCAGAGGAATCGGGCAATGGTGCTCGAGTTTGGGTGGAATTTGCTCGGCGGTGCTTGGTGTTCTGGTCGCCGTGCGCGCGGAGGAAGGAGGAAGGAGAAGCAAATGGCGCGGCGAGTGTGTTCGGGCAGGCGCGGGGCGGCTTCAAGGCGCGGTTGCGACGGCAGGATGCGCACGGCGCGTGGCCAGCGCGCTCAGGCGAGCGGCGACGGGTGGCAGACACGCGGCGTCGTTTTTCTGAAACGGTCGGCCACCGCGGTACTGAAGATTTTCTGAAAAACGCGATTCAGTGCTAAAGCCGACGCCTGACAGCGATACTTTGACAATGATTTACTCCTAATCCGTGACGAGTTAGTGGAAGAATTGAATATCAAAGTTGTAGACCTATATTCCCTCTACAATTTCTTTTCAATGACCAACACCTAACACGCCATGGATCCGAAGTTACACGAAGCCGAAGTGAGCTCGATGCAACTGAAATGCAGTTAAGACTTAGCATATTTTTCAGTGTTGCAATCAGCATGTATTTCTGACTTGTGGGCCATGTTTGAGCATGTTCCACACATTTTCATGAGTTGGCCATAAAACAACTTTTGTTCCTTGATAAATTAGCTACAACTTTGGTAAAGAGTGCATAGCCATGCAAAGCCTCTAAGTTGGTCTTTTGAATCAGTCAAACAGTGAGACTCCTAGGGTCAATTCTAGTCAAACCTTCACTCAAGGGCAAATTTGTCATTTTGACCTACATGAACAATGTCCAAACAATTACTCTAAGTGTAGTTAAGGTGCATTAGACCATGATCAACCACTTTACACAACTGTTATACCATTTCAATTGATCACATGTGATGAAACAATCAAAACAAGCAATTTAATCATATGTTGCAATGAAATGTTTCATATGTTTCATGGCTTGGTTGTTATTCTACACTTGTCATATTTCTACCATGTTGCCATGTTTCAAGGTATGAGAAATTTATGTTGCATTCATATGTTGCAATACTATCATTCATAAGCACTCCAATACGAAACAAACAGAATGTGCGAATGTTGCATATGTATGTTTCAGTGACAATGGAAATGATGACATAGATGATACACATGCTTATGAAATGAAATGCAATTAGTGGAAGCCAAACACCTAGGGTGTTACAGCCCTCCCCCCTTAGAAAAATCTCGTCCCGAGATTTGGAAAGCGTACCATTTAGTATAGAAAGTTGGATAATTTTCCTTTAAATAATCTTCCCGCTCCCAAGTTGCATCCCGTTCACTATGGTTACTCCAAACTACCTTGTATAACTTAACCACTCGTGTACGAGTCACTCTTTCTTGTGTATCTAGAACTTGCACGGGCTTTTCCTCATAAGAAAGATCAGACTTCAAGTTGACTTTTCTGGTTGCTATCCTTTCCTCAGGAATACGGAGACACTTCTTTAGCTGGGACACATGAAATACCGAGAATATAGCGCCCATTTCACGGGGTAAATCGAGTTTATAGGCTACTCTTCCACTTTTCTCGATAATGCGGTAAGGTCCAACATACCGAGGCTCAAGCTTCCTTTTAATTCCAAAGCGCTTGACTCCTTTCATAGGGGATACCTTCAAATAAATATGATCACCTACTTCAAACTCAATAGGTTTCCTTCTCTTATCAGCGTAGCTCTTTTGTCTAGCCTGAGCGGCAGTCATATTCTTTTGTATAGTCTGGACTTGCTCTTCGGCTTCTTTTACAAAGTCAATACCATAGAATCTTCTTTCCCCAGGCTCCACCCAGTTCAAAGGAGTTCTACACTTTTGGCCATAAAGAGCTTCAAAAGGAGCCATTTTGATACTCTCTTGATAACTGTTGTTATAAGAGAATTCAGCGAGAGGTAACCAGTCTTCCCAAGAGCCTTTGCAAGAGATAAGACAAGCTCTAAGCATGTCTTCAAGAATTTGATTAACACGCTCAGTCTATCCTGATGTTTGCGGATGATAGGCAGAACTGTGGATTAGATGAGTGCCAAGATTCTGATGTAAGCACTCCCAAAAGCGAGCCGTGAACTAAGGTCCTCTATCAGAAACAATGGATTTGGGTACACCATGGAGACGTACCACTTGTTGAAAATAAATCTCAGCATAATTGTGAGGATGATATGTAGACTTGACCGGAATAAAGTGAGCAGATTTAGTTAGACGATCTACGATAACCCAGATGGAATCACAACCCTTTTTGGTAGTGGGTAATCCAACAATAAAATCCATACTAATTTCTTCCCACTTCCAGCCAGGAATAGATAGTGGCTGCAATAGTCCGGGCCTTATGTGAATAGCCTTGACTCTGCAACAGTTATCACACCTTGCCACATAAGCTGTGATTTCTTTCTTCATCTTGGTCCACCAATAATACAGCTTGAGATCTTGATACATTTTACTGCTACCAGGATGGATGGACAATTTTGAAGAATGGGCTTCCTCCATAATTTGATTTCTAAGTTCTTTATCTTTGGGTACCACCAGCCTATCATTAAACCAGAGAATTCCTTTGTCATCGACCTTAAAGTGCTTGGTCTCTTTCTCTTTCATTTTCCATTTGATATGAAACACACCCACATCAGTCTTCTGGAGTTCGATAATTCGACTTCTAAGAGAGCAATCCACAGTGATATTGTGGAGTACTACAGGATGAAGGAGGTGTGACAGATGAAAGTCTTCACTAACTAAGGAATTGCAATGGGCCTTTCTGCTTAAGGCATCAGCAACAACATTTGCCTTACTAGGATGGTAGTGCACTTGAAGGTTGTAGTCCTTGATCAATTCTAACCAGCGCCGTTGACGCATGTTCAACTCGGGTTGAGTAAAGATGTACTTGAGGCTTTTATGGTCAGTATAGATGTTGCACACATTACCCAGCAAGTAATGTCTCCAAATCTTCAGGGCATGAACAACTGTGGCTAGTTCTAAGTCATGGGTAGGATAGTTGACTTCATGCTTTCGAAGCTGGCGCGAAGCATAAGCAATTACTCGGCCTTCCTGCATAAGAACACACCCCAAACCGGTGCCACATGCGTCACAGTAGACATCAAAAGGCTTCTCGATGTCAGGTTGTGCCAATACAGGAGCAGAGGTGAGTAAGGTCCGCAAAGTGTGGAAAGCCTCTTCACACTTCGGAGTCCACACAAACTTCTCATCTTTTTGCAGTAGTCGAGTCATGGGCTTGGCGATTTTTGAGAAATCTGGGATAAAGCGACGATAATAGCCAGCCAGACCCAGAAAGCTTCGGACTTCTGTGACCGTAGTAGGTGCCTTCCACTCAAGGACTTCTTGCACCTTCGTAGGGTCAACCGAAATTCCATCACCAGATAACACATGACCTAGAAAAGGTATCTTGTTCAACCAGAATTCACACTTGCTGAACTTAGCATAAAGCTGGTTGTCACGTAACCGAGTTAAAACAATTCTCAGATGTTCCGCATGCTCTTCTTCATTCTGAGAATATACCAGGATATCATCAATGAACACGACGACAAATTTGTCCAATTCCGGCATGAATACCGAATTCATCAGGTACATAAAGTGTGCCGGAGCATTTGTCAACCCAAATGACATGACGAGGTATTCGAACAAGCCATAACGAGTAGAGAAAGCTGTCTTAGGTATATCTTCAGGACAAATTTTGATCTGATGGTAGCCAGACCTTAAATCGATCTTGGAGAATACCTTAGCTTTGGAGAGTTGATCAAACAGAATATCGATGCGAGGAAGAGGGTACTTGTTCTTGATAGTAACAGCGTTTAGGGGACGATAATCCACGCACATGCGTAGAGACTCATCCTTCTTCTTCACAAATATAGCTGGACAACCCCAAGGAGATGAACTAGGCCGAATCAATCCTTTCTTCAAAAGCTCATTTAACTGACTCTTCAGCTCAGCCAACTCATTGGGTGGCATTCTATATGGCCTTCGAGAAATAGGAGCCGTACCCGGAATGAGTTCTATCTTGAATTCTACATCACGGTCCGGAGGTAATCCAGGCAAGTCATCAGGAAAGACATCTGGAAACTCACAGACAACCGGTAGATCCTTAATGGCTTTGGCTAAGGTAGCATTAGCTGTATTGTGAATAGAGATATCACGAGGTAACTGCACGAGAAAACCTTTCTTATCCACAGGATCCCTCAACATTACTACACGGGTTGACGTGTCGATCAACACTCCATTCCTGCTCATCCACTTCATTCCTAGGATTATATCAATTCCTACCCCTGGTAGAACCACAAGATCCGTACGGAACTCTCGATCCCCAATCTCAAGCTTTACATCTTTAACTACTTGGTTAGTCAGGATATTATTTCTAGCAGCACTAATACAATACCCACCCTTGACAATGGTAATCACATTCATATTATGTTCAGATGCAAAAGTAGAACTCACAAAGGAGTGCGAAGCACCCGAATCAAAGAACACAACTGCAGGGTGATCATTAACAAGAAACTTACCAGCGGTGACCACTTCACCAGCAGGAATTTCCTCCACTGTAGTATAGTGAACACGCCCCTGACGGATGTTTCCTTGAGCATTCTTGGGAGGATGGGGACATCTGTTTGCCCAATGACCAGGTTGGTTACAGTTCCAGCATGGCCTGTTTGATGGTGGAACATTGGAGCTACTCTGCCCAGATGTATTCTTCGGCAAAGAAATGGTATACCCCTTGCGGAAACCGGTTTTAGCTTGGTTCTTCTTCTGCGGTGGGCGGTACCGGACATTAGCATGGGGTGGACGGTACGGGGCCTTAGATACCATTGGAGCCTTGGACTGGGAAGCACCAGCCTCAAAGTTTCTTTTTCGGTTCTTGGAAGCAGCATAAATCTTGTCATTGTTCTCCTGGGTCAGAGTGTCACTGATAAATTCATTGAAGGTGACACACTTGCAGTTGCCCATTGACTTCATCAGTTTTGGGGAAAGTCCCCTCTTGAAGCTAGCTATTCTTTTGGCGTCAGTATCAACGAACTCGGGAGCATACCTTGTCAGGTTGTTGAATGCCTGGAGGTACTCATTGAGACTCTTGTTGCCTTGGGTGAGTTTCATAAACTCAGTATGCTTGATGGCCATGAGACCAGGAGGGATAAAGTGTCCCCTGAAGGCTGCCTGGAACTGGTTCCAGATGATCTCAACGTTAGCAGGGAAGGTGGTCCCGTGATGGGTCCACCAAATGCCTGTAGGGCCTTGGAGCTGGTGTCCTGCATACGTAGCCTTCATGCTTTCGGTCAAACGGAGCAATCCAAATCTTTGCTCTATTGTGCTCAACCATTCATCCGCTTGTAAGGGTTCTTCTGCCTCACGAAAGACAGGAGGCTTTGTGTCCATGAAGTCCTTAAAAGTGCTATACTGGTTCGGCTCGGGTCCCTGGCGGACATGCCGATCCTCACGGTTAGCCATCTGGCGCATAGCCTCAGCTAGCATGCGTTGACTTTCCACAACAGTCTGCATTAGCTCAGCTGGTGTAGGCGATGGTGGAGGAGGTGTTTGCTCCTCATCTCCAAGGTTACGACCGCGACGAAGATTATAAGCCATCTGCAAAATGTATAGCCAATGAGCACTGACGATGTGGAAATTTTGTAGATGAAATGTATAATTATGCCAAACTAACTCCAATGGAGAAAATGAATTCGTACTATCAACAGAGGCACAATCATCCATCACAATCACACAACTCATCAAGTGCATCAATTGACACATTAATGCGATGAACTTAACCAACAACGAGATCCATAGACCGCAAAGGCGAAATTCATCAAAAGCTCACATATGTGGAGCATAATACGTTCGATAGGTTACATCCAAGTCATAGTGGTTTCAACTTACATCAAAGGTAACATAGGGTTCGATATTACATCCCAACGATTAACTTGCTACTCGTTCATGCATGAGGATCAACAAAAGACTAGATCTAGCGCATTAGCTAAGTAGTAAGCTAAACTACGCATCGTCCTCGGAGTCGCTGTCGAAGATTTCTCCTCCATCTTCATCACTAGGAGGCTCTAACTCCTCATCTTCCTCCTCATCAGGTGGAGCATCCTCGGGTCCATTGACTTCCATGTCATCATCACCTTCAGCCATGATGACACCAGAACCCATCTCATGCTCATCATCAGGTGGCAGGATAGGGTGAAGTTGGTTGTGCAGTAGGTGAACCTCCTCATGGAGATTGTCATTGTACTCTTCTGCAGCCGCCAACTGCTGCTCTAGCTCAACCTGCCTCGCTCTCAACACATTCTCCTCGTGCCAGGCTTCATTCCGTTGGTTCAGCATGTGAACCAACATACGCTCACAGTTGCGGTGAGCAACTGTCAACCTCTGAACCTCAAGGGTCTCTTGGTCCCTTTCTTGCGTGACTTGCTCCAAACGCTGCTGAACTGCAGTCCTTTCAGCAGTCACCTGAGCCAGCTCTGCCCTTAGCCTTTCCGCCTCAGTAAGCTCAGGACGGGGCTCACGAGGAGCTAAACGGTGATGAGGCGCCCTACCTCCAGTGGACTTGCGAGCAGTGCGTTTCGTGCGCGCCATCTGTAGCAAAAAGTTACAACATAATGGGAGAATCATTTAAGAGATACGAAATTTAATTAGTCGGGACAATCAAATTTTTAAGGGAGGGAATAATGCAGAAATGTCATGTATGCTTGAACATGATGCATGCACGATCCGTACGTCCTCACCATCCTAGAAAAATTTAAAGGCTAGCGAAATATACGGTGGCATACATACGTTCTCTCATATACGGTAGCTAGTCGATCTACAACGATACGTTGTTAGTGTACCTGCAGAAGATTTCATTTTAGCCCAATAATTTCCCAAAAAGTATAAAAGCAAGCAGTACACTAAACACTCTCATACATACATCCCCTGATGCATATACTCTAGTATCACAGCTACCCGTCAGAGATACCCACAATTAAGTACTCTCATAGATACATGATCAAACATGTAAGTATGCGAGCAACCACAACTACTCTCCCCTAGACCGACGGTTGGACAGTCATGCTCTCACAACTCACACTTACCCAAGCGTAGAGGTATTTTGATCCATACATTACCACCCAAGCGGATGGCATCCATACAATAGCACGCCGTATGGACGACGAAACAGAAACAAGCAGGAACCCCCAAGTTAGTACTTTAATAAGCCACCTAAGAGTCCTTATTTGGGCATAAGGGATATGACCACTGGCAATACTTAGTATTTAATTTAGGATTTTTACAAATACTTTTGTTTTAAATACACAAATGATGTGTTTAGTGTCAAATCTTGCTCCGATACCAGCTGTAACAGAACCGACCAAATCATAAGAACATAAGTACAAAAACAATCACCGAAGCGATCAAATTCCTGTACTTAAGCTCCCATAATCCCGGTAGTCCGGAAATCACGAAGGATTTCAACCAACTCTCGACATACAAACCAAGATCGTAGTGATTCAACACAACACATCATCCGTTACAACATTTCATAAGTAGCATTCGGATTACATCCATCAGAGTTCAAATAAATATTACAAACCAAGTTTGAGTGTGCGGAAGCAACATAGTTTAGTACAAAACATCATAGTTTTCAAATACATTGCCAAGATCAGAGTCATGTCCCACAAAAGCATTATCAGGTACGAGGACTAGTAGAGACCGTGCCCAACGGTCTAGTCTTCATCCCCAGCAGGGAGAAGATAGTACTTGCAGCAACCAAAGAAGAACTGGTCATCTGCAACAGGTGGGAAATAAACCCTGAGTACGAGAAGGTACTCAGCTAGACTTACCCGACAAAAATCAGAATAAAAGACACCAAGGATCATGCAAGGCTTTTCAGGTGGGCTAGCTTGACACAGTTGCATAAAAGAGCTTAAGATTATAGTAACCAATTTAAACTTAGCATCAAGCTTATCATTATTTACCTGTCCGCTAGATTAGCACCTGTACTAGAGCACTCACTTATTAGGAGCAAACAATATTAACCATAGCAGGTATAATAAGGCTGTCATCATCATATCATCATTTCCGAACCATTAAGTTATTAAGTGTATCTACATTGGAGATAAGCCCGTCAAGTTCTCACTAACCGGGAGAGACGGCGATTCGAATCGAATTACAACTCAGCTGAGGGGGTATTCCTAACTCTCACCCTGGCATACTTTGCAAGGGTAGCCGTGGGTCACCTTTGGGACATCTCAGGAACCAAATTCGCGGGTTCGATCAGCGCCAGCACTCTCAGGGATTACCCTTCTGCCAGGACGACCAGGACTTTTAAATCACCTGCCCTTGGACTCACGCCTACGGCTCCCTTCCGAGGCGCACTTTATACTTATCGACTCCCAGCCTGAGGTGAGCTACTCGGCTTCGTGGTCGGTCTCCAGACCCGGCCAACTAAGAGAGAGGCATGCGTTCAACATGAACAGGAAAGGCTCCAAGATCCAGTCCTTAATCGACACAGACGGAGTCACTGCAAACCGGCAAGCCTCCGTCCGGTCTTCACTTCAAATTAAGACTGGTTCTTTTCCACGATAGCAAATATAGCCAACCGTGCCACATGTATCTTCCTATATCTCACAAGTGACAGGAAATCACCCGACTTCTACCGCGTTAAAGCAGGGCTAAGCACTACTCGAGCCTGAGCTACATAGGATTCAGGGTAACAATATCTGGACAAGGAATGGGTAACCAATGCAGCAAATGTTTGCATCCAACACCTAAACTTAATGCAACAATATATGTAATAATAATACTATAACTGCAGTTCGGAAAATAGGAGGCTTAATATGCTCCGGGGCTTGCCTTTCACAAAGTTGCAAGGACGGTGGTCAGGGCACTCAACGGCGACCTCGTCTGGCACTTCTCCTGAAGGCTGCTCCTCCTGAATCTCCGGTGTCGGCTGCTGCTGCTCGTTCGGTTCCTCGAATTCCAGCAGGGTCACTCCTTCCGGTACACCTATTGCATGCCGATGCAAAAGATAAATACCATGGATGCATAAGGTATGACATGATGCTCATGATGAATGGATCATAGTAAGTGTTTACGAACGCATTACTGGACACTCGTTTACCGAGTAAGACTAGCCCTATTCAAATCACTTTAAGCATATTTCTAACTTAACTGAAAGGACAAGATTAACTTACCTAACTTGCATAACCTAAGATAAAGATGCTCATCTTCAGTTAAGGGCCTAACACCTAGGAACAGTACCATGAACTTAGAATAGTAAAGACATACTTAAAATAACAGTTAAAGCTTCATATGTAACAAGTAGCAACTTAATTCTATCATAACCAGAGTTCTATAACTCCAATGACGTGCAAGAGGACATTCTAGAAAGCTTATGAAATTCTCTACAATTTATTTGTAAACATCAAAGCATGGTTCTGAAGTTGACCAAATCCAATTCCAGTAGACCTAGAATCTGTCCCGCAATGACAGGGTTGCTAACTTAATTATTTAGTGATGGTGCAAAAGCCTAATTTGACCAAACCAAGTTTACCAACTTGTTTTTCATACCTAAGAAACATCAGAAAGTATAGTGCTAACTTCTAAATAAATTATTTAATATCCTTTTCTAATTTATCTAGTTAATTAGGTGATTAAAGCAATATATAGTAAAACTATTTAGAAAAATCTACAAAAATTTCAGTATCTATCTCATGCTTCACATAGACTATCATAAAAATTTCAAAGCCATTGAGTAAGTATAACAGTCTACACAAAAATGATAAGGCATACTAGCTTAAAATGGCATAATTAAGAAATCCTAATGAAAAGTGTCAAGCAACAGATTTCACATTTTTCCTAGCATCATTATAGCATAATAATAGTACCCATAAAATTTTTCCTTCACTGGATCTATAGAAAAATTATGAAAATTCACACAAGATCCACCTATTAATAAAAGGAAATTCTATAACTTAAAAACTACACATGCACTAGCTCTGAAATTTTTACCAGAGCTTCAAATAAACCAAAATAGAGGACCCACAAAATTTCATAATTTTTGGACCACAGAAACTCAAGATAAAATTCAAACAAGTTTGCATGCTTCTAAAAACACATTTCAAAGTCCTATTTAAATCATCAAAAATTTCTAAAACAAGTGCCCATATAATATTTTTGTTAAATACTAGACATGACCAGGAACTTAACAAAATTAGAACCCTAGCATTTGGATCTATATACTAGGAGCTACATATTTTTCAAGATGTACATAAATCTGTGAAATAAATAAATAAAACAAAATCGGAAAAACACTCAGCCACAGCTGGGCCAGCCCACGTAACGGTGGCCCGCGAGCGCACAGTCGCGGCCCAAGACGCGGCGCGGCCCGAGCTGGACTCCCGCCTCCGCGTCAGAGACTGACGAACGGGGCCCGCTCGTCAGCGAAGGAAACAGGGGAGGAGCGACGGCGATGGCGGGACTCGCCGTCGGTGGCTTCACCGGCGAGACCAACGGTGCCTATGGGTTCACCTCAACCTAGCAGACCTAAGGAAGCCCTTAGACGCAGCTATTGACGCCACTAGCGGGGGTGGCGATGGCCATGGCGGCGCTCGGCCACGGCACGGCCGGCTCCGGCGAAGCTACGACGTCATGGCCCTAGAGACTCACTCACTGAGCTTCAGCGTCATAAACCGAAGCTAGCGCAAGAAAGAGAAGGAGCGATAAGGGGCTTGAGCGGCACGGCCACGAGCGAGCTCGGCCGGCGACGGTCATGGCGACCCGGTGGAGCCGCGCTCGCGGTGAGAGCTACCTGAGGCGAAAAATGGAGTGGCGGTGGGGTCGGGGACGTGGAGAGACTCACGAAGGAGCTGTGGTTCAGAGGAATCGGGCAATGGCGCTCGGGTTTGGGTGGAATTTGCTCGGCGGTGCTCGGTGTTCTGGTCGCCGTGCGTGCGGAGGAAGGAGGAAGGAGAAGCAAATGGCGCGGCGAGTGTGTTCGGGCAGGCGCGGGGCGGCTTCAAGGCGCGGTTGCGACGGCAGGATGCGCACGGCGCGTGGCCAGCGTGCTC
Source organism: Miscanthus floridulus (assembly GCF_019320115.1). Lineage (NCBI taxonomy): Eukaryota > Viridiplantae > Streptophyta > Magnoliopsida > Poales > Poaceae > Miscanthus > Miscanthus floridulus. The sequence goes on from NC_089586.1 coordinate 87,332,219, forward strand.
AGGCGAGCGGCGACGGGTGGCGGACACGCGGCGTCATTTTTCTGAAACGGTCGGCCACCGCGGTACTGAAGATTTTCTGAAAAACGCGATTCAGTGCTAAAGCCGACGCCTGACAGCGATACTTTGACAATGATTTACTCCTAATCCGTGATGAGTTAGTGGAAGAATTGAATATCAAAGTTGTAGACCTATATTCCCTCTACAATTTCTTTTCAATGACCAACACCTAACATGCCATGGATCCGAAGTTACACGAAGCCGAAGTGAGCTCGATGCAACTGAAATGCAGTTAAGACTTAGCATATTTTTCAGTGTTGCAATCAGCATGTATTTCTGACTTGTGGGCCATGTTTGAGCATGTTCCACACATTTTCATGAGTTGGCCATAAAACAACTTTTGTTCCTTGATAAATTAGCTACAACTTTGGTAAAGAGTGCACAGCCATGCAAAGCCTCTAAGTTGGTCTTTTGAATCAGTCAAACAGTGAGACTCCTAGGGTCAATTCTAGTCAAACCTTCACTCAAGGGCAAATTTGTCATTTTGACCTACATGAACAATGTCCAAACAATTACTCTAAGTGTAGTTAAGGTGCATTAGACCATGATCAACCACTTTACACAACTGTTATACCATTTCAATTGATCACATGTGATGAAACAATCAAAACAAGCAATTTAATCATATGTTGCAATGAAATGTTTCATATGTTTCATGGCTTGGTTGTTATTCTACACTTGTCATATTTCTACCATGTTGCCATGTTTCAAGGTATGAGAAATTTATGTTGCATTCATATGTTGCAATACTATCATTCATAAGCACTCCAATACGAAACAAACAGAATGTGCGAATGTTGCATATGTATGTTTCAGTGACAATGGAAATGATGACATAGATGATACACATGCTTATGAAATGAAATGCAATTAGTGGAAGCCAAACACCTAGGGTGTTACAACTTGACCTGACCGGACGTAGCAGCTTCAACTGACCGGATGCTGGACCCTCAGCGTCCGGTCGTTTCTAGTAAGCTCCCGAGCATGACCGGACGCGTCCAGTCGAACGCGATCGGACACAGCCAGCGTCCGGTCACACTCCAGCTTCTGCGTCACCGTACATCAGCCTGACCGGACGCAGCCTGCCAGCGTCTGGTGCTTTCAGACCCAGCGTCCGGTCAGTTGACCGACGCCAGCATCTTCGCGACCAACTCGTTTTCACTTCTAACTTCTTCACCCTTGCTCCAATGTGCTAACCACAAGAATTTGCATCCGGCGCAATAGAAAATAGGCATTCCATTTTCCCGAAAGCGCCGAGAGGGACCCAAAACCCATCTCACCCCTGCAAACACCACCTCCTCTGTAAATGTGCCAACACCACCAAGTGTACACCACCATGTGTATGTGTGTTAGCATTTTCACAATCATTTCCCAAAGGATGTTAGCCACTCAACTTGCCACGCCACTCGATCCTAGCGACAATGCAAAGTTAGATCACTCGAGTGGCACTAGATGACCGATATGCAAACAAGTTTGCCCCTCTTGATAGTACGGCCATCTATCCTAAACCCGGTCATAAACTTCTCTACACACCTATGACCGGTGAAATGAAATGCCCTAGGTTATACCTTTGCCTTGCGCATTCCATTCCATCTCCTCCAATATTGATGCAACACATGCACCAACACGATCAACAATGATATGATCCACTTCATATCATCACATGATCATATTGGTTCATCGATCTTGACTTTACTTGCTCTTCACTGTTGCCATCGTCCATTGGCGCCAAGTCTTGCTCAAGCTTCACCGCCACGCGGTCCATCACTCCAAAGCCTTCGACTTGCCCTTCACGCTTGCAACCGGTCCATCAAGCCAAGTCTTGTCTTGATCTTCTCCACCTTGATCACATGACTCAATGTCATGTCTCATGTGCATTTAAGCTCCTTCATCATCACATGTGTGAGCTTTGCAACATCTCCAAGCCATTTTCACCTTCATGGCATATGTTGCTCATACACATGTACCTGTGGACTAATCACCTGTGTATCTCGCATAAACACAATTAGTCCACCTAGGTTGTCACTCAATTACCAAAACCAACAAGGACCTTTCAAAGGGGCAACGTATGTTCTCAATGTTGTCATATCTTCTGGGCTTGGTAAATTTCTTTGATTTGTCAGCCATTGCTACTGTGTTGTCCGGACCACGCTTTCTTTCCTGATGTCTGTTGTTTCAATGATTTTGCCTGTTCGGGATGTCTCTGTTGTTTCTATCCAGGAATCTTTCTCGTGTCTTTTCCTCTGTGGTAATCATCCTTTCTACTATCCATCTGAATTCTTCATTGTTTCTTGGGTTTTTATTGCAGAAGTCTTGAAATTACCACCTAGCCATGATTCCGTGAGAGAAAGCTTCGATTACTTCCTGTTGTGTGATGTCATGTACTTGAGCTCATAGTTTGCCAAATCGTTGATAGTAATTTCTGAGACTTTCACCTCCTTTCTGTTTGAGTCCTTTTAACTCTGCATGGGTGATCGGGTGTGTAATAATACCCAGGAAATTTTTACAGAAAGCTAAGTGGCATAGTTTCTAGGGCCATGGGAAAAAAACAAGGTCTTGATGTCATCGTCCCCACTGGCTAATTCAATCGATTGTGAGTAAATCCTGAGCCATTGCTTTGGTTCAGTCTTGCCATCATACTTGGAGTGGTTGGATGGCTTGAACTTGTGAGGTAGTCGTATTGAAGCAAGTTTGTTTGCAAAACAGGGGAATCTATCGTGCATTCTGGCTTCTATATATTCTGATTCTGCGCCCCCTTCTTGCCAACTGTCGTCTTGGTGAGAGTAGTTTTGCGTAGCTATCCGAGTAGGTGCTCTGCTTCTGGCCTTTCTTGGTTGTTCGACTCGGTTGTTTTGACTATGATTTCTTCGACTCTCTCCGTTGTGACTTCCACTTGGTCCAAGTCTTTCGAAAGCGGACTTCCTTTAATTTTGATCTTCCTGTTCATGAGATGTTGCCCTTCCGTCGTGCGTTTTAAGGACTGTTGATCGGAGAAAATCTCGGAGCTGTTCTTGTTTTTCATTGGGATATGAGGTTGCCCTGAGTTCTTCTAGTGCTTCTCGGATCTTATCATAGGGTGTATTTGCTGCTCGTCCTTCTTCAACCTCTCATTCTGATTTTCTTCTGTTGTACTCGGCTAGGTCTGATTCATATTTGATCCAAGTGTCCTTTCGCTGCTTAGCACGGCGTTGACGTCCTTGTTTCAATTTGTTCTTTCTTTCTCTCGCTTGCCTCTGACTCTCAGTCTCACCATCGTGCCCCTGGATAAATGGTGATATGTTGGATTTGGATTCATCTGAAGACCTCACGTCAGGTACTTCTGGGGGGGATCAATAGTGATCGAGGACGGCGAATCATGAATACTTCTCTAGCGTGAGTTGTTCTGTCATCGTCGTTGATTTCCGTACTGCCAGAGCCATTGATAACTTCAGTAGATGTTTCAAGGTCATAGATTGAATCTTCTTCTTGGTAGGGTAGAGTTTTTGTCATCGTATCGTCGACTAGTTGGGTGCCATCATCCTTAGGAATGGTACCTGGCCAGTGAACGATGCAGTCTTGAGAAGTTATAGTTAGAATGAGACCTTCCTGGGCTCCCTTTAGTGGCATTCTGAGCACTGGATCGAGGAATCCTTCGGGCCGTGTCTGATTAGACGTCGCCATGTTGTGGAGTCCAAACGGATGAGGACCCGACTTCTTTGAAGTATTCTGAGTGTATTCCAAGTAGTATTCTTGATAGGTTGATGTCATGTTCCAGAGTTTTGTCAGAAAAGAACTCGGTTTTCTGAAAGAACTCGGATAAGACTTCGTCTCGAAAGCGGAACTTGAGTTCAAATCGGATGCGTGAAGTCACGAAATTCGAGTTGGATTGGAAATCACGAGCTGCGCGAATCTTCCGGCAAGCTGATCTATTGTTGTCGTTGAAATGAAAAGGTTCTGATGATGATCCGAATCTTCGAGGAGATGGCCTTGGAGCTTGTCGTCGTCGCCTGCCTCGTAGATCCATGAACCGAAGATGAAGATTGATCCCTTTGAGAAGATCATGTTGTCGAGGTCCATCAAGCTCCCGGATGCAAAGTCACCGAAAGCCCCTACCTGGTGCGCCAGCTGTCGATGTTTGACCACCGATAGCCTGCCACGGTGGTCCTGGGGCAGTATATTCGGGCTTCAGCGTATGCAGAACTCGACGGTTAACACAAGAGACAGTTGATTTATCCTAGTTCGGGCCCTCGATCGTAGATCGAGTAATAGCCCTACGTCCAGTCGGCGTTAGCCTTTGCGTTGGATTGCTTGTCAAGTGTTGTGTTGTACAATTGTTGTCTAAACTCCCCCGATTCAAGGAGCCCTGCTCTCCTTTATATAGTCAGGAGGCCAGAGTCCTAGTCGGTTTACAATGAGAGTTCCTAGTAGGATTATAGGATAATACTACTACTAAGATTACAGAGAAAGAATCCTAGTCAGGCTAGTTCTTCTCCCTTTCTTACGGGGTATCCCATGGGTCCCGCACCGACAATAGCCTTCACGTCCTGCATGGTCAAGGTTATCTCGCCGCAAGGTAGGTGGAACGTGTGGGTCTCAGGCCTCCACTTGTTATAAGAATAGAACGACTGTTAGTTGCCTCAAATTTGTTATAAGAATGTTTATGTACAATGAGGGCACTCGCACCTGTCTACAGCTACAGTAGGTAGTGCTGAGTTAAGGGGCGGAAGACCGTAGTTGACAATACGAACAAGGTCGAGAAAGCCGGCACGCCGTATGTATGGCGCGTAACGCTCGTCCCACTAGTGTGCCCTGGTGTGCGTGTGGGGCTTCAAAGGAGGCAAGGGCTTCTCTGCGTCGGTGTCACTCAAGATGTGTGCTCGGTGCGGCTCGTCGTACTCCACCTTAAGAAGGGGTACAATGGGTGCTGCGTGGGAGGGGTCATCCCGTTACAAATTGATAAACAAAGGGTTAGAGTATTCAAATTAACAATATTCAAATTAACATTATGTAGCATTGTAAAATTTGAACTACTTTTTATGCAATAGGAACATAATATGGAAGCACATGTATATATTCAAAGTAACATTAACAGACATCTTAAACAACTTTACTAGAAAAATAAGCAACTTCTATGTATGGACATGCTGTTCACCGGTGTTTCTTATTAAATTATTACAATAGCTTGTCTGCATCTGCTAGAGCAGCTTATTATAATTTTAACCTAGCGATGTGTAGCCCAGTATAAGATGAATTGATTGAGAACTATCATATGTGTCATACTTAGTCATATACTCTATACTAATATGTCTAAAAATACAAGTTGTCTACTTTTTTCGCACAATGCTATGATGGACTCGTAGCAGTATGATATCGACGAGGTTGTGCATGATTTTGGAGGTTCTAGTGCTTTCAATATATGCCTGAGTAAAATGATCATTTGGATTAATATTTCCACGTAAGAAAACAAGCATATAACAATTTAAATCATAAAAACTCAACCAACTAAATTTGTCACTATATATATATATATATATATATATATATATATATATATATATATATATATATATATATATATATATATATATATATATATATATATATATATATATATGTGTGTGTGTATGTCTAGTGCACAAAAAAATACATAAATAAATTTATATTTCACTTGTCTTTTAATTAGACATTTGTTTTCGCTATAATTAATAATACATTGTAAGAAAATTAATAATTAAAGTATATAAATAATAATACAATGTAAGATAAATTAACGGCTAAAGTATATTTTAAAATAATCTCTCAATCTAAAGGCTAACGATTAATATAAAGGGGTAGTGAATGTATGATGTTTTTTATTATTAAGAAATAGGCACCAAATTTTACCTCAGCGAGGGTTGAACTGCAGTGAGGACGTCCGTGTCGCACCGGCATGCGTGGTGCAGCAGGCGCAGCGGTCGGCGTGCAGGCGCGGCGGCGGTAGGCGCGGTACCAAGCGCGGCGGGCGGCGTGCAGGCGCGGCAGCGGCGGCGCTGCGGGCAGGAGGGCAAGCAGGAGGGAGGGCGGGAGGCTCGCGGGCAGGCGGGAGGGAGGGTGGCTCGCGGGCGTTATTTATCTGGTCCTACCGCGTCGTGGGCTATGGCGCGTCACTGCCGCGCCAAGATCGGTGGTGCGACAAACCCTGCCACGTCACCGGTCAGCGCCCCGGTCGTCGTCACGTCACCCCTCTCGCCGCGCCACCATGCATAGCGCAGCACAGACTTTTCGTCGCGCTATGGCAATAGGCGCGGCTAAAAGTGTTTGTTTTGAAGAAAAAAAATTAAACAGTATTAGATTTAAAATTAGTTTATAAAAAATGTTAAAAAAAATCTACACATCCACCCATCTCTGTTCTCGCTCATCCACCTCCTGGCCGCCGCGGGCACGCTGCTAGCTGCAACAGCTACACTCTCCAGCTCCGAGTGCAAACGAGAAGAGCCAGCGCCGCCAGCGCCTCCAACCCCGACGACCCGACGGTGAGCCTCTCTCCTCGATCTTGATCCCTTCTCCATTACTCCTGTCCGGCCCAGCCCTTTGGCTCATCTTTGCATGGTTCGTCCTCATTTCTTGGCTTAATTAATTTCTACGACGACGGCAGAAGAGAAAGAACGGACATTACTTTTTTCTTCTTGATGAATATATATGCAGTTGTTTTAATTTGGCACAAATCTGCAGAAACTTACACTCTGCGCATGCACTGTCCTGTAGATGCCCCAGTTTGGATCCATGGACGTGGAGAAGGTCATCAAGAAACCGCTGCTGCTGTCCACCATGAAGAAGCAGCCTACGTCGTCGTTCCTGTCTGAAGCTCAGGTGTTGAGCCTGAAGGCGGCGCTCCTCTTCGCCTGCATCTACGCCGGCTCAGCTGCCTAAAACCTCCGCGACCTCCAGCACGGCCCACCTTGCCAATGCCAATGCCAGGTTAGCCGTCCGCTGCATCTCACTGCATTGATCCATGGATGATCGCTTAATGAATTAATTAATTAATTACTATGGGGTACTCATCAGAAGGGATGAAAACGGTACGGATATTTTCTGACCGTATTTGAAACCGAATCCGTTTAGAGGGGTTGAGATTTGTCCGTATCCGAGTTCGGATATCCAACATCCGATACCGTATCCGTATCTGAATACTCAAATTGCATATTTATGATGTCGATATCCAATCGTATCATATCCGACATAGTTGACACTATCCGTATTCGAATCCGAATCCGGACAGAAATATAAAAACAAATATAATATCGGTGATATCCGTCCATATCCGATCCGTTTTCATCCCTACTCGTGAGCAAGTGCACTCACGAATATGTGTCCGGTCTGACAGTGTGATCGACAATCGTGTCATGTCGGGCATGCTCTGCGAGTCTGCGTGCCCATGCATCACCTAGCTAGTCCTCGTCGACTGTGGTAGTATTAGGGATGAAAACGGTACGGATATTTTTCGACCGTATTTGAAACCGAATCCGTTTAGAGGGGTTGAGATCTATCCGTATCCGAGTCCGGATATCTAACATCCGATACTGTATCCGTATCCGAATACTCAAATCGCATATTTATGATGTCGATATCCAATCGTATCCTATCCGACATAGTTGATACTATCCGTATTCGAATCCGGTTAGAAATATGAAAACAAATGTAATATCGGTGATATCTATTCGTATCCGATCCGTTTTCATCCCTAGATAGTATCTTGGGGAATTCCTTGTGTGCCGTAAAAAAATATCGCAATGTCTTATGTGTAGAAAAGTTTAACGGTCTTCAACACTACTGCTTTAACTTTTTTATACCCTCTATGCCACTGCCGTCAGTTTGACCTCTAACACCGTCAAACTGCAGGTGTAAAAAGACAAAAATACCCTTAAATCTAAATGTCATTAATTTTTTTTAGCATCTTAACGACTTCAAATGAAAAAACTCAAAACTAAAAAGTTATATATCTCATCGAGATCTATAATTTTCATATAAAAATTATCTTCATTTAATTCCACAAAAAAAGATATAATTTTTCTAAGATATATTAATCATATAAAGCAGGCTCATGCGCGGCTCACGTGCGCTTGCACCACGCTATCCACGCCATGTCGGCCAAAACCTTCGATAAGTTATAGACCTAAATGACATACTTAAACAATATTAGGATGCCAAAAGCACGATTTAAGTGTTTGTGGATCTAAGTGACACCCCAAGACAAGTTAAGGGCCCACGATGCATATTACTCTAATTTACAAATGGGTCTCATATGCACACGTCATAATTTACAAGCCATATATATTGGCCGTGGAGCTAGAAAGTAGAAACATTCTTCCATTGCGACTTGGAGTAACCAAAGTGGAACAGCATAGGCCCCAACGTAATCAGCCAATCAGCAGGGCTACCGTTAAAACGTGATATCTGTTCCAGCAGAATTTTTGCAACATTGAAAAGAGATTTGTCAATATGCAATAGCCATATATATTACTCCTAGAGAAGGGCAGAGATGACGAGTGTGAGTTAATTCTTACCTTTGTTTTTCATAGTACGCAGGTCAGCTAGGTGACGCATCGTTGGTCTCCCATGTGGACAGTTCCAAGGGGACCTTAATCCTGTCAGGTTTTTAAGTATCTGAAAGTGTAAAAGCAAAAAAAGGGCACGTCACTAGGTAGTTTTAAAGGAATGCTTATCTTCCAATGGCAGAGACACAAAATGGGATGAAAGCATTACATATAGCCATATAGGAGTACTTTTCTTTTTTTAATAGATATTATATTCATATAGACGAGTAAGAAGGTTGTTCAACAGGGAATGCTGGTATGCTACATTAGTACAGGGCAATTTGCCATATTAGTTGGCTGGTATCTCCGTTGAGCTACACGGTGCTAGTAGTACAAGATAGTTCAGGGTGGCTGGGTGGGGGAGTTCGGGCCACAGAAGCTTAGTTAGTAGGGCCGGAGCCATAAACAACAGTGGAAAGAATAGCACTCCCCTCGACTTGGGGAGAGTGGAGCAGAAGCAGACTTCAGCCGGTGGTGGCTCTACCCTCTCTACACGCTGGAAGGGTTCGCGTTCTGGACAATCCACCGGTGCTCAAGAACCTTGTGAAGAGGAAGCCCATGCACCGAGTTCTCTACACTTGAGGGTCGGCTAGGCTGATCTTTGGCCTGCCTATACCGAGCGATTTAACTCCTACCGGTGTGGTGACCTAATTAGCGTCAACAAAAGGTAGATTAGAGCTCTACCCAGTGACGAAATGTGAGTTGTTGAACAGTTCAACCTTGGCAGCATATTCCAGGATTAGGTAAACCCAGGTCTGGTCATAGAAGTACCCATACAGGTGAAGAATATTGGGATGATGAAGATGACTCTGAATCTCCACTTCGTGTCGCAGATGATGCTCCACCTGAGAATGTTTGAGCTGGCTCTTGAAAAGAACTTTCAAAGCCACAATAAGACTACTCTTTTCTCTGGCCAGATAAACATGGCCAAACTTGCCCCTCCCAAGAGGTTTCCAACCTCAAAATCAGACATTATCCACCTCTTCTCGTTCGCAGGTGCTGAAGCCTTGTCCTCACTGTTGCGTGACTCAGTGGCGATAACCATGGCTAGAGGAGCGGCGGGGAGGGGGAGGAGGCGAGGGAAGGGATGGGGGTTGGGGAGCGGCGAGGCAAGTCAAAGTTTGGAAGTATAGGAGTTTTTCTGAACTCTAAAGAGAGAGAAACAACATTTAAACTTTAATAAAGACCATAGAAGTACCATCAAAAGCTAATTGAATGTGTAATTACCTTCTTCATCTCGGCTTTTGTTAGTGGATCACCTATCATAGTAGACATCCGGCAAGCCCTAGAAGCCAACATAGCACGAACCCTCGAAGGGCAAACAGAATCGGTTGTATCCAGCTTGTAGCTACTTATTATTGAACAGTCTCCTTGACTATCAGCAAGCATGGAGATCAGCTCCTTTACATCTAGATCAAGGGATTTCAGAATAGGACCATGTTTGACATGCACAAAAACAAAATTTCTGACATGAAAATAACAAATACCTTGAACACCAAACGTAATATTTTTGCTGAAAGGCACAGCTTTCAAAAGATAATGGTTACCAGGGGAAGCATGCAAATCTTCTGCCAGAACAAAACCATTTTTTCTGAAAGTTGAGAAAATGGAAGAAAACATGTGAGGCAACAAGAGCTGTTGTTAAATAGTGAAAACATACAATGTGTTTCTCAGTATTAGTTATAAGATGCCTACATAGGAAAAAAAGGCATTGCAAAAATCAAGATGACCAAGTAGGCACACAGTTGGAGATTATGTCAGGAATGAATTTGATCATTTCAATATTAAACATAGGCAGCAAAACACAAGGAAATGATCAATGAATAACAAGAGTTATATTACTTATACCATGTATTTGCTTTTAAGCAATAGAAAACAATAAAATAAGTACAGATATACATGTTGTTTATCTTAGTGATGGATGTGCTCAATACGCTCATTAGCAACACAAGCATCAATGATATGCTCCAGCCCCTCCTCCCATGAGGGTAACAGTCAGCGGGTCTCTATTCATGCTAATGATATCGTTCTTTTTTTTTTTTTTTTGCGACCAAACACGGACTTGGAATTAATCAAGGGGATCCTTAAGTTAGTGAAGCACCAGGTTTAGACAACAATACTAGCAAGTGTTCTGTGAGCCCCATACAGTGCCGAGAACATGATATGGAATTGGTGCAAGCTTCCTTCCCTTGCAAGGTTCAAGAAATTTCCTGTAAATATCTTGGACTACCATTGTCAATAAAAAAACTTCCCAAAGCTGAATTCTATGTGATTATTGATAGGATTAGGATTGCTGATAACCTGTCTAGGTAGAAGGCAGCCATGGTGCACCCGGCAGGGAGGACTACTCTTGTCCGTTCAGTGCTTATATCCATACATATTTATCAGCTCTTTGTCTTGTAGTTCCCTAAATGGGTTATTAAGGCAATCGATAAGATCAGGAGAGCCTTCATGTGGAAAGGGCGCAAGGAGGTTAATGGAGGGGCCAGGTCAAAAGGCCAACTGATCTTGGAGGATTGGGTATTCTTGACTTGAGTTGCTAGGCTGGGCACCGAAAACGAGATAGCTATGGCTAAAAAGGATTCAACCTGAGCATCTATGGGCTAATCTTCATTTAAGGGAAAATTGGGTCTATACCATCAAAAGAACCTATTGTTAGATATATACCATCAAAAGAATCCAGTTTAGATATGTACCAGCAAAAGATGGAGATGCAATAGCAATCTACCACTCTGTTAACTTTGTTACCGTGGTTGGCAGTTCTTTGTTTTTTTACGGATTCAGTATGTATAAAGTCCCAATTTTGCCATTTCATGAAAACAACTCGCGAATCTGTATCGAGACGGGAAAGAGAGCACGTGACTGTACTGGAGACCAGTGCCGGCCCTAGGGGTAGGGCACGAGGTGCGACGGCCGAGGGCCCAAGCGGAGGAGGGGTCCAAGCCCAGGTATACAAACCCCCAAGTCCTATAGTCCATTAGGCATTAGCATAATGAGAAGAGAGACATAGAACTGGCCAGGCGGCCCAAAAAGACAACATCGGCATTTCTTTCCTAGTTTTCTTTCCTCACGGCCCTCGGGTAGAGAGGAGGCGAGGAGTCACGCTGCACACAGCACACTCTGATCGTGAGTTCGCGACATGCGCCTTACACACGCGGAGCTGGCGAGCCGCGCCACCGCGAAGAGCTAGACTACCGGAGACACGGACACGGCGCACGAGGACGGCGACCAGGCAGGGCTCCACGACGACGACATCTTGATTCTTGTCTTACGAATTGCGATCACCGATCAGTTGTTTAGGCCCAAGGTTTTTTTTTCCTTTTTATTTTTAATCCAAATTAATTATTTGTATAGTATTCCAGACTTCTAGTACTTTGTACCCATATAGTCATATTTTTCTTCTAATTTAGGTGTTAGAATTTTAGAATGTTACCTAAGAAACATTTGTCATGGGTGAGAAAAGAAAACGAATATATTGCTTTTTTAATCTACATTGTTCCTCGATAATTATCATACATCTACAAATATATTGCTTAATCTACATTGTTGCTCAATAATTATCAGACATGTTAAATTAAAAATATGTTATTGAATTTATTTTCGTTTTGCAAGTAAAATTAGTGCCTATATATTATAAGATTTTATACATGGTCAAGAGGGACCGTTGCGACGAGATCACCAAAGGGCCCTTACGGCACTGCTGGAGACAGAAGGTCAATCCACACGAAGTGACCAGTGGCGCCTCTTCTTGGCAGCTTCTCCGGCGGCGCGCTCCCCAGCAGCGTGATTCCAGGTGGTCCGCCACCTGCGCCCGAGGCTCCGCCCTCCCCTCCATGGCTCCACCGGAGCCCGACCCACGTGAAGGAGCGACTGGTGTCGTGTCTCCTCGGAGACCTCCCTGGCAGCATGCTCCCCGCCTCCCCGACGACTTGCAAAGGGAGTTATCGTTTGTTGCAAGGGTACAATGGTCACAATTAACATGGAGTTAACAGAAGTGATAAGCAGGTAAGAAGTGACATATTTTGATGGTACGCATCTAAACTGGATTCTTTTGATGGAATATATCTAAAAAAATTGGTTCTCTTGATGGTATGAATCCAATTTTCCCTTGATTTAAGTACCTCACTTGGTTACAATGTTCTGTCAGTCATTTCGATTGTCAGAGATGGCTGCAAGACATTCTTTTGGCTTGACAAATGGTTGCATGGGATTATCCCTGTCAGTCCTTGCTCCGGCTTTGTGAAAGCATGTGCAGAAGAGAGCATTGAAGCAAAGAACAGTGCAGGAGGCACTAACTGATGGTACTTGGATCCAGGACATTAGAGGTGATCTGTCAGTAGAGGCCTTGCTGGAATACGTTCAGTTATGGGAGATTTTATCTGTGGTTAATCTCTCTGTTGGAGTTGAATGAGGATCAACACACTTGGTCACCAATGCCACCATCTTCCTCGAGAGAGATCATGACCAAGTCAGCCTATCGTCACTTCTTAGGGGCTGTTGATTTTGAACCATGGAAGGAAATTTGGAAAACCTGGGCATGTGTGTTCTCGAGACAAGTGTGGTTAGTTGTGTTGTCCTTGGTTAGTCTGCCACGGCACACACCAGGGCCAAATGGTATGGTCTTTACTGAATGATAGCTCTAAGCTAGGCAACAAGTGGCTAAGCAATACCACAAGGGCCTCAACCCTATAGTTGTGTTAAGTCACTTAGTTGCATGGTGGATTTAGAAACATAGGAACGGCTGTGTTTTTGAGGGGGGCTAACCTAGACTTAATGTCCTACAGAACATTAAAGATGAGGCCCATTTATGGTGTATGGCTATGGCAAGGGCCAAAGGTCTCAGGGGCATTTGGCCATAGGAGTTGGGTATGGGCCATTGGTTGTAGTTTTTATTCTTTCTTGGCAACCCTTCTGTACTAGAAGCAACCCTATTGGGCTTGTATGAGTTTTCTTAGACTCCTTTTTCTCTCTTTCTTAATATAATGATGTGCAGATCTCCTGCATTTTTTGGGGGAAAAAACTATACATGGACAACGTGAGTTGTGAGTTATGGACAAATATTACAAGAGAAACTACAAAATAATAAATGTGATGTTGTTTCAACAAGCAAATGTACTTTTTTTTTCTTTTTAGATGTAACAAACATCTAGTTACATAATCAACTGGATATCTTCATAAAAGACGCATACTCATCACTATTTTGTTTGATCCTAGAGTTAGGGGGTGTTTGGATCCAGGGACTAAAGTTTAGTAGGTGTCACATCGGATATTCGGATACTAATTAGAAGGACTAAACATGAGCCTAATTAGGCTTAATAGATTCATCTCGTAAATTAGTCTCAATCTGTGCAATTAGTTTTGTAATTAGTCTACATTTAATACTCCAAATTAGTGTCCAAACATCCGATGTGACAGGAACTAAAATTTAGGGGGTGTTTGGTTCCAGGGACTATTTTTTAGTCCCTGTCACATCGGATGTTTGGACACTAATTTGGAGTATTAAATATATTTCAATTACAAAACTAATTACATAGATGGAGACTAATTTGCGAGACGAATCTATTAAGCCTAATTAGTGCATGATTTGACAATGTGGTGCTACAGTAAATATACTCTAATGATGGATTAATTAGGCTTAATAGATTCGTCTCGTAAATTAGTCTCCATCTGTGTAATTAGTTTTGTAATTAGAATATATTTAGTACTCCAAATTAGTGTCCAAACATCCGATGTGACAGGGACTAAAAATTAGTCCCTGGAACCAAACACCCCCTTAGTAGGGGGAAACCAAACACCCTCTTAATAGCGGACAAATCGAATCAAAGCAGTAAGACAATCCAATACCTGATGGTGCTCATGTTCATAGAAACAATTACTTCTTCCTCTGGTGATAGATCAAGTCTCAGTGGCCTGCATTTGAACATACCCACAAATACCCAACAGAAGTGAGGCATATGGCAATTTTGACTAATGGTATGGAAAAATATTTTGCCAACATTATGAATCCATACTTGGAAACATTCAAAACACACAAAGTTTAGAGTTCAATGCCTAGAAATAGCAGGCAAAAATAATGGGTTCGTTTACTTACTGGAGAAGAGGCTGTACGTTTAAAGTTGTTGACTGTGAAAGGCACTCAAAGTTGTACTTCTCATCAGCAGCATGCTAATAACAAAAACAGAACCTCAATCAATGCACCTTGCAAGTTGCAACTCGCGCACTAAAAACTACAATAAGATACCTGATCTACAATAAACAGATCCTGGTCGAGCTTTCCAATGATAAAACCCAGATTAAATTGCCCAACAACCTAATAGATGAAATAGTTAGTTCTCCAAAACAATTGTATAAATTTCATGTAATCAATACTTTAAAAAATGAATATGTATCAAGCAAATAAACAAATAGGCTATAAATGTTCGAATAAGATGAGAGGAGGATGGATAATTATATGTATTGAACAGTCCCCAATGGGGATATATGTAGTATATGAAACTCACCAAAACCTAGATTAGATCAATGACCATTTTACCCTTAACAGTAGTAAAAGATATCTTTTAGTTCTAGAAATTCACTTTCTAGTTTTCTTGTAAGCTACTTTCCAAGTTTCCAAGAATTTGGCAATACTGCTCACTTAAACAGTTAAACATGAAATGAGTGTCAACTGTCAGCGTGTCCAGATTTGACACAGAAAAAAAAAAACCATCAAGGTACTCCAACATATCTTGACAGTATAATTTGAGGAGGAACCTGAGGTGAGTTTACTAGTATCGTGGGTGGTGGGTTAGACAACCTGGGCTTCCTCCCTTCCACAAAATCATTGGAAGGAGAGTCTATCCCTTTCAACCTCATTTATAATAGTATAAAATAACATGGAACCTTAACAAAAAGGAGCACCAATATTAAAATATATATATCAAGCACCTCCATTTCTCCAAAATCATCTTTACTGAAAAGCCTGTCCAACTCATTGGTGGCTGCAGCTAATGAATTTGATTTTGCCTCATCAGCTAAGGGTACATTAATATCCAGTGTTGCAGCTTTATAGCACCTACATTAAGGAAAGTGAAACTATACATTATAGAAATAGTAACACAAATCCTGATGATAACACAAGTTGTTTGTGGTAACAGCAACCTTGTTGCTTTCTCAAGACAATATGGTTTATTTGTATGGGATACCATATAACCATTCTTTCTTCTTCTCCTAAGCTCGGCAACCGTAAATTGAATAGTGGGATATTGTACAGGTGCATAACATACTACAGCACCGTCATCATAATCCTGAGCATCAGGCAAAGGACTATCAGCCGATGCATTCTGATGTCGTGATTCTGAATATTTGTTGGGAGCACCAGAAGCTAAAAGCATCGACCATGATGTTCATCCTGCAAGGATTCGGCAGTTGATCTTATAAATAAAGTGATAAAAAGACCCAAAAAAAACTATGAGTTGGCTTCATACTGAATCATAACATAGGTAATTAAGAAACTCTTCCAGAAGCAATTTCTATTATTTACATAACCAAAACCAATAAGTGAGTTACAAAATACCAAAATTAGATTGGTGGTGCCTAATCAATTTACAAACAAGAAAAACACCATGAACTCTAAATGTAAGACCAGCAGGCAAAGCATTTAACAAGAGAAGACTTAAGAATAAAGGTGAGCAAGCAACATAAGAACAGGAACACATATAAATTATCGGCAGAAGTCCAAATCCAAATATAATTGAAGCCTCAAGAACTCTGTATCTAACAGCAAACAGTTTGCCTACCACATCAGATTCTGTAGTGTGAACATCACATGGACCTGATACCTCCGCCCCAAGGGTCACAATATTAGGTTGTTTAGAATGATGTGGTGAAACATCTGTCCTCACAGATCCAAAAGATTGTGGGAGATGCTGTTTTAAAGAGTTTGTTTCCAGAGGTAAATTGAACTCAGAAATATTGTACGTGCTTGAGCTTAATGCAGGTGCTGAATTTGCTTCTAAAACTCGTTCCCCTCACCTGTTCTGAGTTTGTCCCTCTTCTCAACACTGGGGTTTCGGAAATAAGAGTGCAATTGTCATCATGCTTCTGCTTATTTGGTGATGCGAAGTCGGCTTCTAAACTTGTTCTCCTGTCTAGTTCAGAGCATGTCCCACTTCTCAGCACTGGAGCTTCAGAAATAATGCAATCATCTTCACGGTTCTGCTTTTCTGGTGTAACAAAGTTTTCTTCTAAACTTGATCTCCTCACTTGTTCTGAGCATGTCCCTCTTCTCAGCACTGGAGTTTCAGAAATAAGAGTGCAGTCCTCTTCATGCTTCCGCTTGTTTAGTGATACAAAGTTCATAAGAGAAGACTGAATGGTACTTGAATGAGTAGATTTTGCAGCAAGCCCAGTTCTGAAACGATTTGTTCCCAATGCAAAACTTTTTCCTTCTTTAGGCGATCTTTTTGGCTGGTCATATGCGAAGGATGGAAGCCAAGCAGATCTATCAGCCTGAGTGGCTGTGCCTCTTGACAAGGGGCTTGCATCTCTAGACGTTGCTTCAATGGCTACCTTTGCCACTGAAGAAGGCAATTCCTGGTTCTCTGGGGAAACATGATCCTCACTGTCTGTTTCTTCATCTTCATCAATATTGTCGGAAGCTGAGACATTCGCCATTGTGATAGCATTTGTATCTTCATTATGCCCATCAATAACAGCATCCCCTTCCTTTTCAGGATCTGTGATGTGATTGACTGAGAAACTGCATTGCAGAGGGGAGTACAGATTTTCAACAGCTTCACGTAAAGACTGCAGAATCATGATCTCGGACGAGAAGAAAACTTTTCTCTTATCAGGTGCAACATTCACATCGTAGGATTTAGTTGGAATACGGAAATCCAGGATAACCACAGGATATTGCTTAGCATTTGAACTTTTGTATAGCTCGTTGACAAGTTTTGTGGCCTTTGGCATATCAATAGGTCTGCCATTCACATAGAAAAATTGTCTATCTCCTGAACTGCGGCCAGTACCAGGTCCAGGTTTTGAAAGAAAGCCCTCTATTTGGCAGCCATCCGAGGTGGTAACACTGAAGGGCTCCAGACATTTGAAAGTATTTGGACCAAATACAGTAATGATATTGTCTTTCATAGAATTGCTTCCTTGAGTTCTAAGCACAACCATTTTAGAATTTTTTCCAACAGTATTAGTGCAGAGTAATCTGACCCCTTTGGCAATCAAGGCATAAGCCTAGCATAGGTAAGATGTAATAATTAGTAACATAACTGGGGGACAGCTACCTTAATCATTTGGCAAGCTCCTCAGCGTCAAACATGCCAAAAAAGAACTTATAAACTGAAACATAAAAACTCACGTTCAGCAGAGAGATCACTTTCCCATACTCCTTCCGAATGTTCCTGCTAAACTCCTTGCTCCGGACTGGCAAGGTGGAGAACAATTTCTCTACTGTCACCGTGGTTCCAACCTGCCGTGCGGTCTTCCTCTCACTAACCACCACGGCCCGAGTGCTCGAACTCCAAATGCGTCCCAACGGGCTCATCCTTGCTCCTCGTCTCAACCGTCAGTTTCCCCAGCGCGCAGAGCGAGCTCAGAGCTTCGCCCCGGAACCCGAAGGTAACCACGGATCCGAGGTCGGAGAAATCCGATATCTTCGACGTGTGGTGCTTAAGAGCAAGAGCCTATTAAAGTATCAGCAACATGTTTAGCGACTAGCAATTGGTGGCAACGTTCTAAAGCAGAGAGATGGGGGGAATCGGTGGGTCCACGCATTAGAGCAGCTTGCCGCCCACACCTGGAAGTTGGAGGGAGATATGCCGCGTCCGTTGTCGGCCACCTTGAACCACTCCTCGCCGTAGGCCTTGAGGCTGACCTCGACGGAGGTGGCGCCCGCGTCGAGGCTGTTCTCGACGAGCTCCTTGACGGCGGAGGAAAGGTCGAAGATGACCTGGCCAGAGCAGATGCGGTGCACCACCGCCTTACTGATTGGCTTGATCGCCGGCGAGGATTCGCCGCGCCCGGCGCCTCCCCGTCCTCCCGCCATTCCCCCGCCTAAACCCTACCCCTCGCGGTGGAGACTGGAGAGGAAGAGGAAGGGGGTTTTCGGCGTCGCCTTCCTCTCGAACCCGCGCCACTGGTGGTTAGAGGAAATCGGAAAGCGAGACACACACATCTTCCTCGGTTGGGCCTTCAACTGGGTCGACCAATCTCGGCCGCGAAATGGGCCTCTTGTATAAAGAAGTTTTCGGCCCACTTCTATGCAGTTAAATTAAAAAAAACTTCTATGCGTTTAAAAATTATTTTAAAGAAAAAAAAACAGAGCACAAGGCCGACTTGGCTGCTACCGCGTCCCGTCGCAAGAACGTGGCGAACGTGAACGTGACGAGTCCAAAGCAGAGGGACTCTCTCGCCACGGCCGCCGCCACCCGTGCAGGCCAGTCCACCCGTGCAGGCCCCGCCGCGCGGCGCGTTTCTGCCCGGCGCGATCTGCTGGTGCTGGATCGGTTGGACTGGCCCGGTGGGCGCTGGTGCGCCCCCGGGTTGACCGCCTGTGACCGGTGTTTGACCGCCGCCCCGCCCAAACGTGCCGTTCTCGCGTTGGTTTGGACGTTTGGTGCTACTCTTCAACTTATTTGCAAATCACACCTTCCTTGGCTACTGATTTATGTATAGCTGCAAGGTAGCATAATATATTACCATTTCGGTGCGGATTAAGTCCACTTTTGACCTCTCAATTATTGTGTTAGTCTGATTTTAACTTCTAACTATAAAACCATTTAGTGTTGGTACCCTAACTGTTAAAACCGTTCAGTTTTAGCACATCGTCGCAGAAAAGGCTGTTTTGTCCAGCGTGTAAAGGGTTTGACCATGCCACGCTGGCATTGACCGCCACGTAGGACGATGGCCTGCATCTCAGCGACATGTGGGGCCCGCATGTCACCCACTCATTCCCTCTCCTCCTTCCTCTAGCTCCAGCAGCATTCGACGGCGGTGTCATCTCCATCCCCGCCGCCGGCCGCTCGCCCGAGGCCACATCGCCGACCGCCCCTCCACCGGCCTTCCATGGATAGCTGACCCCGCCCACCCGATTTCGCCCCACTGCTTGGCGTCCGTCCCACCACGAGGAGCCAGCCCACGCAGCCTTTTGCGCCACGGCCCTACGCGACCTCCGCACCCCACCGGCGGTCTCCACGCCCGCGGCTGCGGTTCCGCGCCTCGTGGACGGGCGGCCCCTGCGACGACCTCCACGTCTGTGGCTGGCTGTCCCCGGCGGAGGTGCCCACGACCTGTGGCCCCTGTCCCTATGTAGCTTCGTGCCCGCAGCCTATTCCCATGGTCTGCTGTGGAATCGGCTTGGCGGAACTGTCGAGCTCGGCTGCGGCGCAGGGAGGCGACATCCGCGGCGAGCTCGGCTGCACGCAGGGAGGCAGCAGCCGTCGTAGCCTGCGTGCACGCTACCGTGCTGCTCGGAGGCTGACGACGAGGACGAGTCAGCCATGGCGTTCTCCTCCAGCTGCCTGTCGTTCCACTCGGACGACTTCGTGTCCCAATCGCCCAAGGCGCCACCTCCACTGAAGCAGCGCAGTAAGAAGTGCTGCACGGCGGTCTCCCGGCTGCGCATGGCACTTGCCACGGCCATCGCCGGCCGACATCGGCAGGTCGGGCTCGGAGCACGGCTCATGGGCACGCTCTACGGCCACCGCCGCGGCCACGTACACCTCGCGTTCCAGGTGGACCCGCGAGCAGCAATCTGTGAAGCCCGAAGCCGAGGAGCACGCCACGAGCCGCCGCCCTGGCCTGCTCGCTTGCGTGGCTTCGCCCTCGTCTGTCGTGCTGCGCGAGACGGAGCCACCGTCGCCCCGACTCCAAGCGTCGCCCCGTCCTCAGACGCTGAAGCCCTTCGCGTCGAAGCCGTAGGGGCGCCGCAAGCCGCCGCAGTGCCGAGCCACCGAATCGGGCTGAGCGCCACCGGAGATGGACTGCATCCCCACCGTCGCCCACGCTCTCTTCCCTCAGCCCGATTGTTGCTGCCTTGCGCCCCGCGACCCCGGCCATCTCCAACGCTGTCGCCGGAGCCGAGGCCGTGACCGTCGCTAGGCTTGCGCCCGAGCCACACCGCGCGACGCCCTGTGCTCTACTTCCACCGGCGCGCCTCCTTCCCTCTGCTCTCTCTCTCTCTCTCTCTCTTTCCCTCTCTCTCTTGCGGTTGGGAACGGACGCGAGCCAAGGGCCACCACCGACCCTGTGTCGGCCAAGACCGCTGTCGTCCGCCTACCGTCCCGCCGCCGCTCTGCTCTCTCTCTCTCTCTCTCTTATTCTCTCTCGCTCTGCCCGGTGTGAGGGAGGGAATGAGTGGGTGACGCGTGGGCCCCACATGTCGCTGAGATGCAGGTCAGCGTCCTACGTGGCGGTCAACGCCGTCGTGGCGTGGTCAAAACCGCTCAACGTCGGTCAAAACAGCCTTGCCCTCGCCCAGGTGCTAAAAATGAACGATTTTGACAGTTGGGGTACCGGTACTAGACGATTTTGTAGTTGAGGATTAAAATTAGACTAACACAATAGTTGATGGGCCAAAAATGGACTTAATCCTTTCGGTGTAGTGCAGAGTAGCCACGAGGCCATCAATCTGTTTTTTTTTTCTCAAATTTTGGTTACCAAAAGCTCAGAAGCAATTGGTTAACGAAAGTTACCGAGACCAAGCAAATTCAGTAGTTCGGTTTAATCTCGATTAGGACCGAACTAAGCATAGTAAATAAAAAAAAGAAATATGTAACATGCAGTAAGGAAAAAAGGAAATAAAACTCAATAAATAGTATCATGGCTCGACCCAGGCGCCTCTACACTGTAGATCTAAATGTGGAGGAAGACCGTTGTCGTTGGAGAAGACGCTCAGGCGCTCACCACCTAACCATCGTACCCATAGAAGTAGGCGACAAGCACCGTGCTGTAATTTTGCCTACCTTACTTCAATTCAATAAGGTAATCCGTTAAAATTTAATCCTCATCTACTTCAAATATCCAGCTGGTTTTGGTCTACTACAAAACGGTAACGTTCTTTCTTGGATCGCAAGAAAAAGGTAGTGAACAAAGTAAAAAAAAAAACATAAAAAAACATTTTTATATAACGCAACATGTGAAAAGAATCCTACCACGTGTGGATACTAAGCGAATTCTAGCATATTTCAAGGACTAAAAACAAACAAAGCTCTTGTATATAACAAGAGCCAGACATATTTCCCTCGTCAGAGCCAGGAAGAGGGGGGAAAAAAACTCGGAAAAGAAAGAGGCGCCGAGAATTCGGGGGAGGAGGAGAAGAGGGGAAAGCGAAGCAAATGGCGGAGGCCCCGAGCAATATCGAATCCATGAGGAAGTGGGTCATCGACCACAAGCTCCGAGCCGTAGGTATGCCTCGTCAGTTTTCCCACGGATTCGTTTTCTTCGCCCGGATCTAGTTATTCGGCGTTGGTTTCTGATGTATCCGAAGTCCCTACAGTTTCTTTCTTATATACATCTGCTTTGTATGTCAGTAACGGAGTTTTGAAATCTGTACTGTGAAAATCTATCACGAATTTATGAGAGTAATTTTGGGGAAAAGCAGTATTTTAGATTATTCCTCCTGCTGGATGCAAAGTGATCTGATTGTCGCGATGTTTTTTTTTTTTTTTGAGAAAAGGTTGCCTCTGGCTAGGTGGGATCAGCAGTTCGATCGCCTACAACTGGTCGCGGCCCAATATGAAGACTAGCGTCAAGATCATCCACGCAAGGTTTGCTTCATTTCCCATTTAGTTTCACTAAGTTTATCATTACAGATTTACAGTGTAGGCAGCCTTGTCTATCATAGGCAAGATACCACATTCGATTCTTTTTTTTCTTGATGAAGATGCAATTAACTAACTGGTTTTGACCATTTCTTAGCAAAATATGGTTTCTAAATGCTACAACTACCACAGCAAAAAAGGTTGATTTTTCATGTGTGAATGATTGTTTCCTGAAACGCCAAGGAGCTAAATGTGAATTATGAACAGACCCAGTCAACTTAGATTTTATCTATATCTATATGAAGCTTGGGCAGACTTCCCTTATGTGAGTTTATGGAAATTAACTTAGTAATTGCTAACATATCAGCCACAGTTGGTAACATCAGAGGGAAAGGATAGCGATCAGGCAAATTTTGGAATTTTCTTACTGACTGCGGAAAAATTACTATTTTTTTTTTGTTGTTGTACTTCCTCCGTCCCTAAAAAAGAGTCGCTATAGGAAATGTGCTGGTCAAACTTTCTCAACCTTGACTAGGTTTGTAGAAAATGCGTGTAACATTTATATCTCCAAATAAGTTTATTATGAAAGTATATTCAACGATCTACCTAATGATGCTAATTATGTACCATAAATATTAATATTTTGTTAAATATATTTGGTCAAAGTGAAAAGTTGACTTTTTGGGAAGCGAGAATGACTCTTTTTTAGGGACAGAGGGAGTAATTGTTTCCAAGTGATTCTAAAGTAGGTGGTGTTCGGCATAATTGCAGTGCATGGGGTTTATAAGGCTGCACAATTGTTTATTCTGTGAAAGATTTAGTTTCACAATTTATGTTCAGGTTTGGGTGTCAGACTGATAGCATTATGTTATTTCGTTCAAGGAGCAGTTTAACTCCTCCAGATCATTCTGGATGGAAGTTAAACTTTAGGAGTTTATTAGTTGTTGTGCACTTGCACTTGATGATCCACTTATTTTGTTAGGTATACAGACTTTATGTGTTCCTTTCTGTTCTTAGTAATTTATTAGGTTCTTGCTAGTTTGCTCGTAGTCGAGCCATGGTCGCCCAAGCTGTCGATTTTGCTTGATATACAAGTGCAGGCTGTATAAGGGGTAGTCTAGGCAGCCTCTTGTCACTAGTAAAGTTGGAAGACTATCAAGCTCTGCCTGTTTATTTGCGCACCTCAATGCATTTGCTTATGCTCGTCGACCACCCAGCTAGAAAGAATCTCAGCAAATAGCGCCATCCAATCCATGAAAATGAGTGTCCTACTTTAGGTTCGAATATTCTTTACCTATGAAATTGCACTCTTTAGCTGCCAATCCTAATTGTTAATTTGTTTGGCACTTTGTCTGTACGCGCACTGTGGCCATGCCGAACTGCCGAAAATGGTCACATCACCAAACTCAGCACATGTTTGATATCTCTCTACTTCCTAATACCTTCAGCATGCTACCAAAATTAGGCAGACCTTGCTCGTTTTTGTGCCATATGTGACCAAACCATACTGCCACTATATTGATGGCCCCAGTTTTTGGCAATTTTTTTAGGGCTCCGGTGATGAAATTAGTGGACCAGAATACCAAATTTAATTTCTAATATGTGGATATTCAATGTTTTTCCAACTTTGCAAACTTAGTTACCACAATTGTAGTCTGTTGATGCACAGAACTGCATAGGAAAGATGAAATCCTTGATAAACTTTCTTCTTTCACCATGGCTCTTGAAAAAGGGCAGCAATCTTCACCTCAATGCAGTATGCAAAAAGGATATTTAAATAATCATAGATATTTTTTTGGATAGAATATGGATTCTTTAGAAGCTTTCTCTTCATTTTGATACTTGTGTTTGGGTCTTAGCTCTTCATATGTTCATGTAACACGTGTCATCTTTCGCTATTTATTTGCCTCTGAGGCTCCTTTTTAGTGCACATGTGATGTAATTCATTGCGCTTTCTTCATTGGCACTTCTTACCTGTCACTGTGCTCAATAGAGCTGTTTAGAACGTGTTGAGGATTTTAAAAAGATAGTTTGCATGTAAATTTGGTACAAGCATCCAACAGCAAGTTTGCGTGCTACTCTCTCCATCCACAAACACTTTTCGAGGAGTCAAACGATTTGAAGTTTGACCTAATTGTATAAAAAAGTACTAATGTATATGACACAAAAGAAGTACCATTAAATTAATATGAAATATATTTTCGTTGTAGACCTAGTTAGAGACTATTCACTATAAACTTGGTCAAAGTTAAGCTAGTTTGACTAATCCCATAGTTGTATCCTTTTGTGGATGGAGGGAGTATTTGTTTTTTAGATAACTGTTGCCTTGAGTGGGAAACCATCCAAACCCTGGATGAACACCCGTAGCGCCCATTGCTGCCCATAGGACATAGCCATTTCATGTATTGTGGAGTATAGAAATGGCAGCTCTTTTAGTAAATTTTAGTTCTAACTGGATTCAATTATGCTAATATACTGTTGATTTTTGCAGGTTGCATGCGCAGGCTCTAACCCTAGCTGCATTAATTGGTTCTGCATGCGTGGAGTACTATGACAACAAGTATGGTTCTTCTGGGCCAAAGGTGGACAAATACACAAGCCAATACCTAGCCCATTCGCATAAAGATTAAGATCTCCATGTTGGTTCCTGCATACCGGATTAATTTTGGGCTCATCTCTGGGTGCTCATGACCCGCCCGTGGATGCTGGATGTTTATTCTTTTTGTCTTCTTATTAATTACAAAATGATGGTGTACTTACCAGGGAAATGATAATGAAGATATAATGCAGATATTGTCATAATTTAGCCTCATGTTGCATTATCTAACCTCACTTTGTTGACTGTCAGGGTCTTTGAATATTTTTATATTTTTTTAGAAAAGGGGGAGATCCTGATTTGTGCCTAAATTTTGAATTCTCTGTGTCCCTGTAACTTTTGTTCTCTGTTCCTGTGCTTGTATGATTACAAGGCAAATGCAAAAATATTTTTAAGTTGATGTGGAGGTCGTGGATTTGTATGATTAGGAGATTCGGATAGGATAGATGCCCTATCGGCCTATACAGGGCCAGTTAATTTAGTCCAATAAATACTAATTGTTGTCACACTGAATTTGTGTTATTGTTTCACCTCTCTTAGGTCAAAGATGCATTAAATGATTAGTTGACGTACTTTTACGTAGACGGCAATAGGCTGACGTTGATTTGACTTGAAAATAAGTCCACAAAAATCATGCAACGCAATTGTTCTTTTACACTCAGCCTCACAATTGGCAAACTTTCACTTTCCCCTGAAAAATTATAGTTTTCAAATATGCGACTTGATACACCGATGCCACTATTTATTTTTAGTGGATGAGCTAGAGTTTCACAAATTATGTTAAGGCATTTTTAGACGAATGGCCCTGTGGTCCAGTGGTAGGTTAGTCCAGTAGGACGCTATCCACCGGAGTTCGTACCTTGATGTTGATGTCACACCTTTTTCTAGAAAATTTAGGCTACACGCACGCGTGTGCGTTCGGTGGTATTGCGTGTTTTTCACGCACTGGAGGCTACGCACGCGTGTGTGCTACAACTACCATTTCTTCTTTGTGTGTGGACGGACACGTACGCGTATGTGTGGGTGTGGAGTGTGTGGATTGTGTGCGTTCAAGTTGTACCCGATAAAAAAATAAGGCATTTTTGTCTTAGCTGTATCCTATCAAAATTTTCATGCTAGTAGCTCTTAACATCTGTTGGGCGTGTTTGGGACCACACGTTGCGGTATCGGTACCACAACCTTCACCCCACAGTATAGAAAACGCGAGTGGTAGTTCAATCTTGTGGTGGCTGTGTATACGGCTAAGCAGGAGCGGATCAACGGGGTATGCTAGGTGGGTCATGGCATATCCGGACAGCCTTGTGTTTACTTATACTGTATCATCATCTCTACTATAAGGGACCAATCAAATCATCTCTACTATGGCCCCGTTCGCTTGCCCTTAAACCCGGTGAAAGGATCAAGATGCCCAAAAGGGGAGTGAATTGGGCTAATTATAAATTTCTTTGCAATAATTAAATCCTATGGTTAGCCCAATTAACCCCTTGTGCCTATAAAGTGTATCTAATTGTTCTACCGTACAAAAGACTTGCAACCTAAGTTCCAATCCTACTCTAGCATGTCAATTCTATGAATCTAAAGACAAGAATCGAATTGCTCAAAGTAAATAGAGAAGGAGGAACGCGGCGATGTTTTGCCGAGGTATCGGAGAGTCGCCACTCCCCACTAGTCCTCGTTGGAGCACCCGCGCAAGGGTGTAGCTCCCCCTTGATCCGCGCAAGGATCAAGTGCTCTCTACGGGTTGATTCTTCGACACTCCGTCGCGGTGAATCACACACAACCGCTCACAACTTGAGTTGGGTCATCCACAAGCTCTCCGGATGATCACCAAGCTCCCAATCACCACCAAGCCGTCTAGGTGATGGCGATCACCAAGAGTAACAAGCACGAACTCTCACTTGACCACGACAAGCCCAATGAGAAGGGTGGATGCACACTTTGCTACTCTTGATCTTTACTAATGAGGGCTCTCTTTGGGATTCTCAAATCTCAATCACCTCACTAGGACCTTGCTCTTCTTGGCACTCTCTAAGGTGTTTCTCAGCTGTTGGAATGAGCAAAAGTACCCCCACACACGAGTGGAGGTTGTATTTATAACACCGGCTGAAAAACGAACCGTTATGTGCCTCTGCGGGGTGACTGGACGCTCTGGTCATATTGACCGGACGCTCCGGTCAGTATACCCTGAACTCCAGTGGTTAAGTGTTGACCGAACGCGTCCGGTCATGTTTTCCCTTCACTGGAACCTTACTGATGTCGACCGAATGCTGGACCCCTAGTGTCCGGTCACTTGCTGAGCAGTGTCCGGTCAGTAGCCGGAACCCGATCAGCGTCCGGTCAGCATTGACCGGAGGCGTCCGATCAGGATTCTCCCTCTTTGGGACCTTACTGGAGTCGATCGGACGTTGGCCCTTAGCGTTCGATCACTTGACCTCACAGCATCCGGTCACTTCTAGATGCTTTCACCTTGGTCAAATGAACTGACCGGACCCTGAGCCAGCGTCCGGTCACACCGGAGCCAGCGTCCGGTTAATATTTGACCCTCCATTCACTTCCAACTCTCGATCATATGTGAATGAAGTTTGCTCCATTGGATCAAAGGGCTATTTTGGAGCTACCTAGTGCTAGTTTTAACAAGTGTGCACCACACCTAACTCACTAAACTCACCTAGGTCAAGCTACCTATTCATACCCCCCTTAATAGTACGGCCAAAGGAAAAACAAAATCCTAAACTACTCTAAGTGTCTCTCCAACTCTAATCGACACTTAGAACTAGTCCATCCTTAACCTTCGTCCATCCTTTGAAAACTGAAACGATTTCCATCGTAGGGGCATGACAACCATAATTACCCAATCGATCTCCATTACCGTGACCTAACTTAATTGCATCTACAAAACACACGTTAGTCATAGTAATCACGTATTGTCATTAATCACCGAAACCCAACTAGGGGCCTAGATGCTTTTAATCTCCCCCTTTTTGATGATTGATGACAATACTACCTCGAGTATGTGAAAGAGATGAGGTTTTTAACATGCTTGGTTCATATAAGCTTTTTGGCAATACGAACAAAAGTGTTAGGCAAGCTTATATGACCCAAGCCAACATGATGTACTCAAAAGATATGAAATTAGCATGAGTACAAGTAATGAAACTCATTTGCATCGAAGTAAAATGCGGAAGCAAAGGCAAATGAGCATAGCACAAGTGATATGACATATCAATAATTCAAAGTAGAGAGCACACATGTCATATACCACGATCACGTAGATATCACTGTCACATAAATATAGTAGTAAACATGAATGCATAATGTATCACACACATAAAAACTCCAAATATAATAGATAAGCTAATATAATAACTAAGCTCCCCCTAGATATATCGCCCCCCTAAGGCTAACATACTCAAACCCTCTTCCCCTTTGGCGTTAAACACCAAAACCTAAGGGTCGGTCGGTGGGTCTACAACGGACGAGCCGGGCGCTGAGGTACGAGGAGCGAATTGGAACTGGGTGCCATCATCATCTGATCCTAAGCTCTAAGCTGTCTGACCCTCTATAGCTGGAAGTGATACTAAAGCAGTCTGGGTTGGATCAGGAACTGAAGTTGCTGTAGGCTGTGCTGGTATGATTGAAGCAGCCGGCTCTGATGATGCCACTGAGGAGGGGAGCGTCTCTGTAGTCGTTGTGATAGGTGCAGCCGTAGAAGGACCTAGAACATGTAGGTATGGAGGAGTGGGCTGCCCTATCAACTCATTGAAGGAGGCACCAAGGCTCCTAGAGACTAAAGTGTCTGGCACTAGCAGCGACGATGTCTGAGCCGGTGTGAAGCCCATCTAAAGAGGTGTGAACTGTGAGGCTATCACTGGCGAAGCAAACCACTGGGACACCTGCTCTGTAGGTGAAGCATATTGTGCTGGTGGCTGTCCCTGACTCTGAAGCCCACTAGGCTGTAACGCTGGAGTCATCGAAGTGGTGGCAGGCTGACCAATCTAGGGCGAAGGCTATGGCGGTGGGGCCCCAATTGTTGTCACTACATGCTGCATGAATCCGAGAAGCTGCTGCTGCATGAGGATCTGCTGCTGATGCATGGCCTGCTGCTGCTGCTGTAGAGCCTATGTCTGCTGCTGAATAGCTAGCTGCTGTCGCTGGAACTTGTCCTGTCGAGTCTAGAACTGAGCAAATGTAGCAGCTATCTCCTGAGCCTGTCGTGCCTGGTCCTGCCTCATCCTCTCAAGTATAGCAAGAAGAGCGGGGTCTGTCTATAGGGCAGGTGGCGCTGAACTAGAGCTACCGGCCTCAGTATCATGTCGTCGTGGAGGCATCTGTGGAATGGGCTGGTAGTCATCATCATAACTGTCACTGGGCTCGCTCGTGACCATCCCCTCCTGCTGAGCAAGCTGCTCCTATGTAGCTACAATACCCCTGATAATATAATCCTGCTAGGCTGTAGTCTCTGGCACCCTTAGGCGACGGCGTGGCTGGCTAAGTGCCTATGGTGTACTATGGCGGATCATCTGAGTCAGGTTATAAGCAGGAAACTTTGTAGTGGCACCACTGTACTCAGCTAGCATCTCAGGCGACCTAACTATAACTGCTCTGTGGATAAGGAATGTGATCCAGTGAGCATAGGGTAGCTTCCTATGACCTCTAAAGCCCTCAGCTATAGTGTCCTCCATCTCTAATAGAAGAAGATCCCAAATATCAAAAATTGTCTGCTGCATCAGAGAGTTGAGAAGCCATAGCTGTATACGAGTCAATCCCTCTCTATATCCCATCCTCGGAAGTAATGTCCTCCTCATGATAGCCTCAATCACGCGAGTAGTGGGATCACTGGGGTTCCTCCTTGACCCCTCGCTAAAGGGCTCTGTGAAACAGTGACGAACCAAATCCGTAGGGGGCACCATACCACCATGAGGGTGCCTGGGGGGTGCGATCTGTCCATAGCACACCTCATGAAGCCTGACTGGCTGCTCCTAAAGTCTAAGTATCTCCCTGACCCTAGTGCTCGTCAGCCGGTAGTCTCTGCCTCCGAATGCAAAGTGTATAAACCTATGCTGCGGGTCAATCCAGAGAGTAGCATAGAACTATCGAACCCAAGATGGAACATACATGCCTGTCTATCTGATCAGATCTGTCAGCCCTAGTAAATAGGATAGATATGGGCGAATGTGCTCTCTAGCTGCTGCTACTATAGACTCTATGTTGCACACCCTCTGTGATCTAAAAACTGCTCCACTATTAAGATAGGCATTATAGAAATCCTCCTGTAAGGGTGTATAGAATCCCTCTGATGCTCTCTCATCCCTCCTAGGGGGAAACCACACCTCAAAGTCCACAAACCTCAACGGCTGCACCTGCTTGGCCGTGGTAGCCCTCAGGTCAAGATGGGTCACTGGAGGCGGACCCTATGGTCGAGGCGGTGGACGAGAACCCCTCCGCTGAGTATCTGCCCTAGGCGTAACTAGAGCACAGGTATGACCAGAGCAGCATAACTGTGGCTGAGGTGCCGACTCTGTCTCCTCAGCTTGCTCACCCACCAGAGTCTACTATGCTGGCTGTGCCTCCTGAGTCTGCTCTGCTGCCTATGGCTACTGCTGTGACTCCCCCTGAGGATGAACCTCATCTATGGCAACATGCCATCCTCCAATCATAAGAGTCCTAGCTGGACCACCATGAAGGCGTTGAACTCACTCAAGTGTAGCCCTCGCTTCTGGTGAAAGCTGATCAGCAATCTGGACTCCACTACGAGCACCTCCTCTCTCGGCACGCTCTGCGGCCTCTACAACTACGGCGGCTCTTGTTGTCTCCGCATCTGGATACTTGCGCTTTCTTACTGCTAACTTCTTTGTCGCCTTGCCTTTTGGATCTGTAGGCTGGCGAGGCAGGGGCCTCGGATCCTCGTCACCGAGACCACCTCCGACATTCTTCGTACGAGCCATCTGATGGATCTAAGAAGAATTAACTGCGCTGACAAAGATCAAATGTCACTTTCGAGGCTTGGCCTCGTTCCGTACTCATGAGCTTGGCCCCGAGTTAACTGACAACTACCACTAACACCTCAACAGAACCGACTCGCTGCACGATGGAATAGATGGATATACAAATAATTTTAATTATTCATCTAGAGATATGAAACCCTAATAGAGCAAGCAATTAGGTACGAAATTGAAACGCGGGCTTGCTACCTGACAAACCGGTGAAATAGCGAGAAGAGGTACAAATGGGGAACCACCGGATCGGCGAGGCTAGGGTTCGCTGGTCAGCGAGATGCGAAAGCCGAGCGATGCAATGACGGCCCTAGAGCTTTATTGTGGCAAAGGTGGCGCTAGGGCATCACAGTATGGTGGCGCTAGGGCGGCACAACACGGCGGCGCTGGCGCTAGAGCATGGATGGCATAGCACGGGGACTGGCGAGTGGCGGTGGGCGGCGGCGCTGGATGGCGCGGCGGCGCGGGAAGCTTCACAGGCAGACGGTGGCTCGGGAGCGCGGCGAGGTGCTGCGGCGGCGTGGGCTTGCCGTGCGGTGGCATGGGGGCGTGGAGAGGTGCTGTGGCAGCATGGGCTTGCCGTGCGGTGGCACGGGGGCACGAAGAGGCGCTACGGTGGCATGGGCTTGGTGTGCGGAGGCACGTGGAGACGCTACGGCGGTGGGAAGGCGGCGGCTAGGGCACGAGCTCACGGCGGCTCTATGCGGGTGCGGTGAAGTCGGCGCGGGGACGGGTTAGGTCAGGCGGCGCGTGGAGGAATTGGATTATATGGTGGCCCCTGGCGTGACAAAATAGGAAACGGAGAAAGAAACCTGAAACCGCATGATTCCTATTGATCGGACGCTCCAGTGGCAGCGACCGGACGCTACCACCCAGCGTCCGATCGATTCCAGAGAGGTCCTATTCCTTTGAAATAGCGACCGGATGCGTCTAGTGGACACCGACCGAACACAGCCAAAGTCTGGTCAATACAGCATTCGTCTTCTCTACACGACTGGACGCTGAGCCTCCTTCTGACCGGACGCTGAAAGCTAGAGTCCGGTCACTCCTTCGCAGCAAGTTCACCTCTTGTGAACTGACCGGACGCTGGACTCCAGAGTCCGGTGCAGCGTCCGGTCACTCTTTCTTCAGCAAATCTTCAAAGTTCTTCGTGCTGCCTATTCCCAATCAAGTCCCAACTCGAATAAGATCCAAATAAATACCAATTGGGACTGATGTGAGTGACCTCTCTCAAACCCTCAAGTTTTTCAAAATATTTTGCCTTAGGCTATAATTCTTTTTAAGAAAATAGGCAATAAGAGGGCAATTTGAAGACAAACGACAAAACAACATGCATGCATATGCAATGCAATACTTGTAAGTAAATCTAGTTGCTTGTCAAGTTTGATCCAAGGTTAAGCTTCTTCACACGCTTTTCGGCGGTTATCTTAACCATGTTAGACAAGCCCTATATGCATTACAAAAGATTAAACATGTTGTAATATTACAATGCAATGTAAGGGACAACACAAGCTCATTTTTAGTGAAGTTACTAAGATCAAGCACATTGAGCTCATTCCGCAATCTACAAAATGTTGCCTCATCTAGCGGTTTAGTGAAGATATCCGCCAATTGATCCTTGGTCCTTACACCTTCTAATGATATATCATTTTTAGCAACATGATCTCTAAGAAAGTGATGGCGGATATCTATGTGCTTGGTGCGAGAGTGTTGAACCGGATTATTTGCAAGTTTTACCACACTTTCATTATCGCACAAAAGAGGTACTTTATCTAGAACTACACCATAGTCTAGCAAAGTTTGTTTCATGTAAAGTATTTGTGCA
Organism: Miscanthus floridulus; assembly: GCF_019320115.1. Classification (NCBI taxonomy): domain Eukaryota; kingdom Viridiplantae; phylum Streptophyta; class Magnoliopsida; order Poales; family Poaceae; genus Miscanthus; species Miscanthus floridulus. Next base: position 87,364,993 of record NC_089586.1, read on the forward strand.
CAACAAGCACCCGCGGCAATGTATTCCGCTTCGGCGGTGGACAAAGCCACACTATTTTGTTTCTTGGAGGACCAAGACACAAGTGATCTACCAAGCAAATGGCACCCTCCGGATGTGCTTTTCTATCAACTTTGCAACCTGGCATAATCCGAATCAGAATAGCCAACTAACTCAAATATAGCTCCTTTGGGATACCAAAGGCCAATGCTTGGTGTGTGCTTAAGATACCTAAGGATTCTTTTTACGGCAATTAAATGAGTTTCCTTAGGATTAGCTTGAAATCTAGCACACATACACACACTAAACATGATGTCAGGGCCTAGATGCTGGTCAAATATAACAAGCTACCAATCATAGAGCGGTAGAGAGTTTGATCAACCAGGTTACCTCCCTCATCTAGGTCGAGATGTCCATTAGTTGGCATTGGTGTCTTGATTGGCTTACATTCATCCATCTTGAATCTCTTGAGAAGATCATTAGTATATTTCTCATTGAGAGATGAAAATCCCTTCTCTCATTTGCTTGACTTGAAAACCAAGAAAGAATGTAAGCTCTCCAATCATTGACATCTCGAAACTCCTTCGACATCAATTCACCAAACTCTTTGCAAGAATCTTCATTTGATGATCCAAAGATGATATCATCAACATACACTTGACAAATGAAGATATGCCCATCAAGCTTCTTGGTGAATAGTATGGTGTTCGACCTTCCCAATGGTGAAGCCCTTCTCAATGAGAAAGTCCCGAAAGGCGCTCATACCAAGCTCTTGGAGCTTGCTTAAGCCCATATAATGCCTTGGACAACCTATAAACATGATTAGGATATCTAGGGTCTTCAAACCTAGGAGGTTGATCAACATAGACTAGTTCATTAATAAAGCCATTTAAAAATGCACTTTTCACATCCATTTGATAAAGTTTTATTTCATGATGTGATGCATATGCAAGGAGGATACGGATGGCTTCTAATCTTGCAACCGGTGCAAAGGTCTCTCCAAAATCCAAACCTTCAACTTGAGAGAACCTCTTTGCCACTAGTCTTGCCTTAGTTCCTCACAACAATGCCTTGATCATCTTGCTTGTTTCGGAACACCCACTTTGTTCCAATGACTCTTGCACCTTTTGGCCGCTCTTCAAGAGTCCAAACTTCATTGCGGGTGAAGTTGTTCAACTCTTCATGCATTGCATTTATCCAATCCGGATGTTGAAGAGCTTCTCTACCTTAGTAGGCTCAAAGCAAGAGACAAAAGAGTGATGAGCAATAAATGAAGCAAGCTTTTTGTGAGTGAGTCATTACACCCTTTGATGGACTCCCTATGATGAGATCTTGTGGATGATCTTGAAGTAGAGGTGTATTTCTTCTATTGACCACTTGAGGGGGAGGTTGTGGAGCATCAACATCTTGTGCTTGTACCACCATTTGTTCATGGGAGACATGAGTATCTTCATTTTCTACTCTCCCATCTTTTTCACCATCTTGTGGCACACTTGATGAAGAAGGTGGATCAATCACTTATACATCATCTTCATCATCTTTAGGCTTGATATCTCCAACTAGAATGTTCTTCATAGCCTCCCTCAATGGTTCATCACCTACATCATCAAGATTCTCATGTGCTCCTTGGGAGCCGTTAGATTCATCAAATTCCACATCATATGTTTCTTCAACCTAAGCCGGTGGCATGATTAAATACTCTATATTCTTTGGACTTTGACTGAGTAACCAATAAGAAAGCCAATATCACAACGTCTTTGAAACTTCCCTAGGTGTTGCCGCTTCTTGTAGATGTAGCATTTGGCAACCAAACACCCTAAAGAAGGAGACGTCCGACTTCTTCCCATTGAGCAACTCATAAGGTGTCTTGCCAAGGAACTTTTGAAGGAATAGGCGGTTTGATGCATAGCATGCGGTGTTGATGGCTTCCGCCCATAGAGCTTTGGGGGTGTTGTACTCATCAAGCATTGTTCTTGCAAGAGTGATCAATGTCTGGTTCTTCCTCTCAACTACACCATTTTGTTGAGGAGTATATGTTGCGGAGACCTCATGCTTGATCCCAACTTCATCACAATAGGCTTCTATGTTTGTGTTGTCAAATTCCTTCCATTGTCACTTCTTATCTTCTTAAGCTTCACTTCAAATTCATTTTGTGCTCTCTTGGCAAACTTCTTGAAGCAAGATGCAACTTCAGATTTGTCATGAAGGAAGAATACCCATGTATACCTTGAATAGTCATCAACAATCACAAGACAATAAAGATTTCCTCCCAAACTCTTATATGTTGTTGGTCCAAATAAATCCATATGAAGGAGTTCTAGCACTCTTGCGGTTGACATGAAAAGCTTTTGTTGGATGGGTATTTGCAACTTGCTTGTCGGCTTGACATGCACTACAAAGCTTGTCCTTCTCAAACTTCACATCCTTCAATCCTCTCATCCAAATCATTCTTCATTAGCTTCTTGAGTGAGCTCATCCCAACATGAGCAAGTCTTCTATGCCATAGCCACCCAAGTAGTTGTTTTGGTGAATAGGCATGTCTTCAAGTTTGCATCTTCGAAGGTGAAGTCCACTAGATATAGGTTATTGTATCTAAATCCTTTGAATATCACATGATCATCATCCTTCTTGGATACAAGCAACCTCCTTCTCGGTAAACAAGCATTGGAAGCCAAGATCACATAATTGTCCAACAGGATAGCAAGTTGAAACTCAATGAAGCAACATATAGCACATTGGAGATGGAATGATCATTTGATATAGCCACTTTGCCCAATCCTTTGACCTTGCCCTTTGAGTTATCTCCAAATGTGATTCTTTCTTGTCCATCTACTTCTTCATCTAGTGAGGTGAACATACGAGGATCACCGATCATATGTTGTGTGCAACCACTATCAATAACCCAATGACTTCCACTGGTCTTGTAGTTCACCTATACACAAGAGATCAAGCTTTAGGAACCCAAACTTGTTGAGGGCCCTTCACCTTCTCAACAAGTGACTTTGCAACCTAAATTTTCTTAGGCCTATTCTTGTTAGGGAGGACCTAAGAACATGACTTTCATCTTTCCACTAGAATCCTTTCTAAGCATGTAGTGAGCATTGAAGGCAAAAGGTCTAGCATGCTTGGGCAAGGGTTGTGGTGGTGGAGTTTGGCACTCATGAGCAAAGTGGCCTTCTTGTCCACACTCAAAACATCTCTTTGGCTTTGGCTTGGACTTATGTTGTTGTTGAGCTTGAGCCTTCTTCTCTTGATTTGCCAAGTACCCAATGCCACTTCTATCCATCTTCATGACAGTGTTCATTAGTAGCTCACTTTGAAGATGCTTGCCTCTAGTGAACTTGCTCAATCCAATCTTAAGATGCTCTTTCTCCAACTTGAGCTTCTTGTTTTCTTCCTTGAGAGCATCATTGTTTTTCTCTTCCTTGAGCTTCTTGTTCTCATCTTTGAGCTTCTCATTCTCAAGGATCAAACCATCATCATGAACAATAGTTTCTAGCACAATAGACTTGGTGGTTTTGAGTTCTTCAAGATCTTTCTTGAGCTTTTCATTGTCATTCTTGAGCTTGACAAACTCATCATAATCATCGGCTTCAACCACTTGCTTGCCCTTGCTACTAGAACTTTGCTCAATGCTCTCAATAATCAAGTCATCACATGATGTAGCTATATCAATCTTAACAACATCGTTAGTAGCATCATGTGGCTCATTGGATAAGAATTCTTGAGCAATAACAAGATTATCATGATTAACCTTAAGAGTAGTATATTCTTCTCTTAGCTTGTTGTGGCTAGTGATGAGCTCATTATGTGTCCTCTCAAGTTTATCATGTTTATCTTTAAGCTCTTTCTTAGAAGATTTGAGCTCCTTGAGTTTGGATGATATAGCATCATTTGCTTCTCTAAGCTCAACACTAGCCTTTTCCGCTATATCACATTTGGCTAAAAGAGAGTCATTTTTAGCTTCTAGCTTTTCATTTTTAGCTCTAGTTTTTATAATGATCTTAGTGTATTGTTTTAGCAATCTAGCAAGATCATCATAAGAAGGTGATTCATATTCATCATCATCACTATCGCTATCATCATCACTAGCATGCTCATCATCACTACTATCATCATTGTTAGATACCTTGCGGTCACCCTTGGCCATAAGGCATAGGTGTGTAGAGGATGATGGCGGTGGTGGCGATGAAGATGATGAAGAGTTGATAACAATTGCGGCCACCTTCTCGTTGTCACTATCATCATCGGATGAGGCACTAGATGAATCAATGTCCATGAGCCAATCACCGACAATGTATGCCTTTCCACTCTTCTTCTTCTTGTGGAAGTCCCTCTTCTTGCCATCTCTCTTCTTGTATGGCTTGTTCTTCTTCTTCTCTTCTTCTTCTTATTACTTGAGTCATCTTTCTTGCCCTTGTATTTGTTCTTGAACTTGTCTTTCTTGGGCTTAGTGCATTGGTGTGCTAGATGACCAAGTTCTCCACAATTGAAGCAATCCATCTCGGAGATTGGCTTCCTTCTAGAGCTAGTGAAGAACTTCTTCTTGCCATCAAACTTGATGCCACTCTTGTTGAGCTTCTTTAGCATCTTGGTGGTCTTCTTCACCATGAGAGCAAGACTTTCATCATCAACTTCATCATCACTTGAGCTTTCATACTCAAGTCTTGCTTTACCCTTCTCTTGGCTAGCTTTGAATGCTAAGTCCTTATCTTTCTTCTTGGTAGAGGATGAGCCATCTTGTGGCGTGATGTGCATGTACATCTCATGAGCATTGATCTTTCCTAAGATTTGTGTTGGTGTAGCAGGTGGAAAGATCACCTTGATGAAGCACGGTCACAATATGCCCATATTTATCAATGGGGAGGACACTCAAAATCTTTCTTACAACATCGGATGGTTGCATTTGAGTGAGTCCAAGCCCATTGACTTCCTCTACAAGAACATTCAAACGTGAATACATCTCATTAGCACATTCTTTAGGAAGCATTTCAAAAGAGTTGAGCTTTTTCATGATAAGATGATAGCAGTTCCTCATGCTCACTCTTAGTTCCCTCATGGAGCGCACAAACGTTCCGACCATAGTGCATGGGCGTCTTTGTGGTTCCTCACCCGATTGAACACATCTTTGCAAAGGCCTCTAAAGATGGTGTTTCGAGCCTTTGCATTCCACTTCTCATAGTTCACCTCATCGCCTTGTAGGTGAGTAGCATCCTGAGGTTTTGGGAAGCCATGTGAGGCGGCTCTAAGAATACCAACATCTAGAGCTTCTAGATACGCCTCCATGCGAATTTTCCAATAAGGAAAATCATCTCCCTCAAAGATAGGAGGAGGTCCATCCCCGTGAGACATCTTGCTCTAGGCTGGTTAAGCCTAAATACGTGAGCACGAGGCTCTGATACCAATTGAAAGGATCAAGATGCCCAAGAGGGGGGTGAATTGGGCTAATTCTAAATTTCTTTGCAATAATTAAATCCTATGGTTAGCCCAATTAACCCCTTGTGCCTAGAAAGTGTTTCTAATTGTTCTACCACACAAAAGACTTGCAACCTAAGTTCCAATCCTACTCTAGCATGGCAATTCTATGAATGTAAAGACAAGAATCGAATTGCTCAAAGTAAATGCTCAAATAAATGCTCAAAGTAAATAGAGAAGAAGGAACGCGGTGATGTTTTGCCGAGGTATCGGAGAGTCGCCACTCCCCACTAGTCCTCATTGGAGCATCTGCACAAGGGTGTATCTCCCCCTTGATCTGTGCAAGGATCAAGTGCTCTCTATGGGTTGATTCTTCGACACTCCATCACGGTGAATCACACACAACCACTCACAACTTGAGTTGGGTCATCCACAAGCTCTCCGGATGATCACCAAGCTCTCAATCACCACCAAGCCGTCTAGGTGATGGCGATCACCAAGAGTAACAAGCACAAACTCTCACTTGACCATGACAGGCCTAATGAGAAGGGTGGATGCACACTTTGCTACTCTTGATCTTACTAATGAGGGCTCTCTTTGGGATTCTCAAATCTCAATCACCTCACTAGGACCTTGCTCTTCTTGGCACTCTCTAAGGTGTTTCTTAGCTATTGGAATGAGCAAAAGTGCCCCCACACATGAGTGGAGGTTGTATTTATAACACCGGCTGAAAAACGAACCGTTATGTGCCTCTGCGGGGTGACCGGATGCTCCGGTCATGTTGATCGGATGCTTCGGTCAGTATACCCTGACTCCAGTGGTTAAGTGTTGACCGGACGTTGGACAGTGTCCAATCAGCACTGACCGGACATGTCCGGTCACGTTTTCCCTTCACTGGAACCTTACTGATGTCGATCGGACGCTGGACCCCAGCGTCTGGTCACTTGCTAAACAGTGTCCGGTCAGTAGCCAGAACCTGATCAGCGTCTGGTCAGCATTGACCGAACGCGTCCGATCAGGATTTTCCCTCTCTGGGACCTTACTAGAGTCGACCAGACGCTGGCCCTCAGCGTCCGGTCACTTGACCTCACAGCGTTCGGTCACTTCCAGACACTTTCACCTTGGTCAAATGAACTGACTGGACCCTGAGCCAGCGTCTGGTCACACCAGAGCCAGCGTCCGGTCAGTATTTGACCCTCCATTCACTTCCAACTCTCGATCATATGTGAATGAAGTTTGCTCCATTGGATCAAAGGGCTGTTTTGGAGCTACCTAGTGCTAGTTTTAACAAGTGTGCACCACACCTAACTCACTAGACTCACCTAGGTCAAGCTACCCGTTCATACCCCCTTAATAGTACGGCCAAAGGAAAAACAAAGTACTAAACTACTCTAAGTGTCTCTCTAACTCCAATCGACACTTAGAACTAGTCCATCCTTAACCTTGTCATGCATCCTTTGAAAACCGAAATGATTTCCATCATAGGGGCATGACAACCATAATTGCCCAATCGATCTCCATTACCATGACCTAACTTAATTGCCTCTACAAAACACACGTTAGTCACAGTAATCACGTATTGTCATTAATCACCAAAACCCAACTAGGGGCCTAGATGGTTTCACTCGGCTTGATCCACTTCTTTTTTCATCCGGAATAGTGTTTTCCTCTCACAAATTTCTCCAGATTCATCCAGATTCCTCCAAAATTCCTCAAATCGAACGGGGCCTTGTATTTACTTATACTATATCATCATCTCTACTATAAGGGAGCAATCAAAATTACACTCGGTCAACCCAGGAATTTGCCCCCCATAGGTGGTTTTTGCTATATCTATCCCACTTCGTGTGACCCAAAAATCATGTCTTTTAGAAATAAATGGCTGAGATCTATTCTCATGAAACTTCGCTACGATCGGATGGCCTAAGTCATTTTGGTGGTGAAGCCAGGCTTCATGCACACCCATGCCATGACCCCACGCTCATAATCAGCATGGCGCATGATGGCCTGAGCCGTGGCTACCTCACTCGCGATCAGCGCCAAGCGATAAAGGAAGGAGCTTGTGAGAAAGGAAGGAATTGCTGCCATGGACCGTGGTAAAGGATAAAGGATGGTGACCGAGCTAGTGCATTCTCATTCTATCATGTCTCCCATTGTAAAGTAATCTGCTGCTCTCCCTCTATATGTGCGGCAGGGGCAGGCGCCGAAAGGCTCTCCTGCCACACTGTAGCCACAGCAGGGGTAGGCGCCAAAGTCAGCCCTGCTATCACATCTAGTTACTATAGCAACATGGTAGCCTGGCATGTCTGTGTACTAGGATTAGATGGGTAGAATTGTATATATAGCTTCCCACTGCAACTCAGTGAAGTGAGCGAGTTCAGTTTTGCCATCTCCTCTATAGAGCTCTGGCCAATGCTTGTGCTTGTGCTATGTGTGTGCACGCTCTATTCTCTCTCCCTTCTTCTACCTCTAGCCATAGTGAGTGGGAACGCCGGTGAGCGGTCAGCTCACCCATGCAGGAGATCCCGGGCCCAACAAGTGGTATCGAAGCCATACAAACACCATGATCGGACTAACCGCTGGTGATGACGGCCGATTTAAAGATGGGCGACAGTAGCGGTGCTGTTGTGTCTACCCAGCCATGACAGGAGGTCATCATGCGCATGGTGTAGGAGGTCACGACACCAGTTGACCGACGCTGACTCGCACCAACTATGGCAAGTGGACGGTGACCATGAAGGTCAAGCTCAGAGCCTGATGGCTCTGGAATGCCATTGACAAGGGCACTGACAACGAAGAAGATTACATGTCAGTGTTGGAGGCTATCCTCGCTGTTGTGCTAGCAGAGTACATGGAGCCATTGGGGGCAAAGAACTCTGCTAAGAAGGCGTGGAAGGCCATTGTAGCGATGCGCGTCGGCTTTGACGGTGCAAAGAAGGCGATGGCCCAGCTGCTGAAGTAGGAGTATGCCAACCTCAAGTTCAAGGATGGTGAGTCAGTGGAGGACTTCTCCCTCCACCTACAGTCGCTCATCAGCAAGCTGAGGAGCCATGACGTCACCATTAATGAAGAAGAGGCGGTCTCTAAGTACCTCCACTCTGTGCCAGTGAAGTACATCCAGATCACTCTCTCCATATAGACGATGCTGGACTTGTGCACCCTCACCATTGAGGATGTGACAGGCCATTTATGGATGGTGGATGAGCGTATGGAGCAGGCCACTGCAACGATAGACAATAGCAAGTTGCTGCTAATAGAGGAGGAGTGGGCTACCCAGAAGAAGTTCGGGAAGCCTCCTCCAGCCACGGTGGCGATAGCAAGCACCGTGGCAAGGCTTCTTCAGAGAAGAAGAAGAAGAAGGTTGACTCCAACGCCTGCCGGCGCTGTGGAAAGATAGGCCATTGGGCAAAGGAGTGCCCAAATCACAAACAGGAGAAGAGGGCTGAGGCTCATTTAGCGTAGGCTGATGAGGATGATGAGGCCACTCTCCTGATGGCGACATTCTATGCACTACACGACGTTGAGGCCAAGGAGAAGGGAGAGGTGATGGCGATGGAAGGGCACGGCAAGGCTCTGAAGGCTGTCAACCTTGATGAACCGCGCGCCCAAGTCCACCTTGGATGTGTGGGCAGTGAGCAGGAGCAGCGATGGTACCTGGACTCTAGCGCCAGCAACCACATGACGGGCTCCAAGGAAGCCTTCTCTGAGCTCGATGGCAACGTGACCGACATGGTGAAGTTCGATGATGGCTCAAGGGTGACAATCTGAGGGCGCGACACCATCATCTTTAGGTGCTAGAACGGCGAGCACCGTGTGCTGACGAATGTATATTACATCTCGTAGCTGCGTTCAAGCATCATCAGCATTGCCTAGCTGGATGAGCACGGCAGCGAGGTACTGATCAAGAATGGCATCCTCAGGATCAAGGACCGAGAGGAGCGACTTCTTGCCATGGTGAAGAGGTCCCAGAATCGGCTTGTGGTAGAACCGCCTAATCTAATGCCTCCTAGGAGTACTTGTCTTCCATTAAACACTAAGCACTCAAGGGAGAACACCAAATTACGCAGTTTCATCGGGCACACCCCAAGGGAGAACTCGAAAATTCATATTTTCCCATCAGGATCACAAATGAGAGAATAAAGCTTACAACATTCTTAACCATTTCTTACATCACTTTTAATACAACATCAGAGTATAATATTTATTGTTATAACAATAGAATGTAATCATATTATCAAAGTTACGAACAATTTAATTTAACAGCGGAATATAAACATGTGAACAGAGTTATAGCGGAAATAAACATCTACTCATGACATGGTGAAGTATTGATATATAAACTATGACAACAGATTATAAAACTTGTAGTTATAAAAATATTTAGTGAGAGTTATAAATAAAGACTATGATCGCAGCATAAAAGAATCCTCTCTGAGCCCACTAGGAGGAATCCACACACAAGGTCAGCTCTAGCATCCACCTGTCACCTGCAACAGGGATAAATAAAACCCTGAGTACTCAATTATACTCAGCAAGACTTACCCGACAGGAGGAAAGAAAAGACTCCAAGGATATGCAAGGCTATCTGGCTTGTGGGTTTATTGCATCTGCAGGAACAATACTAAAAGTGCGTCCTTATATTCGATTTTTATTAGCAGTGCATTAGTTCATTAACTAACCATTCTATGTAAGCACATGTGCTACTTTCAAGTAGATGGTAGAGTTTATCTTCCTATTCTTACTACGATGCTAGAGTTTAGACAAGTCGTACCAGAATGCCGGTGATTCGCGAATCAATGCCCCCAACTAGGTACCCCGAAAACACACGCCCCGCTTGTACCCCGGGCACAATCAAAACCAACCTACTACCCTCCTGTCATTGGGTCCAGGTCCCTATTCAAACTAGGACTCCAAGCCCCCGCCCCTGAGTCCCAGACTTAGTGCGGTACAAGGACCTCCTAACCCAAAAACCACCATGATAGTCGGTCTGGAAAGAGCCAGAACCCATGACAAGAGAGTAACAAGTCTTCCAAGAGCCCATACCCAAGTATGTGCTCAGGATAATAAGTCTATGACTTGCCTACTGTCTAATACAATGGCCGGTCCTTAACCGACACAGACAGGGAAAGCAGTGTAACCAAGCTATGCCTCGTGGCCGTAGGACACAACCTCTTACACCCACCAATACCCAAACTGTATCCCTGCCCGATCACCATTTTCCTTTCCACCATTTATATTTTCCAAGTGATAATAATATAGTAATATATTTCCTATCTCTCGCGAGTGATAGGCAATCAGTCGACTTCTACCGGAGTCCTGTAGCATAGCAATCTACATGATCCAGTCAAACTAGTAAGACTCATAGGATAAAGATATATATGCAAGTGGGTTTCATTCAACTCCTTAAAACTTAATGCACAAATATAATTTAAAGTGTAGAACAGTAGGGGTTATGCACCGAGGCTTGCCTAGGTAAGATTTAATCAGAAGTTAGCTTTCCATCATGGCGACACGATCTCCAAAAGTACCATTTCTCCAGCAACTTCCGATGACTCCGCGATCCACCGACGTCCCTATTATGATATGCAATGCGATGCAATGCAAAGACGTAATTAATCAACTGCAACCGTGACTCATAAAATACGATTTACACCTTTCAAGTTAACAAGCTCGATCTAACGACCAACGTACTAATCTATGTATCAACATCATCGAGAAAGGTGCCATTTCCCAACAAGTGTTTTAGTTATACAAACCCAAGTTGTTTCTTTATCTCATTCTATCAATTTAATCTTTATTCGAAATAGGGCATCATTACCTATCTAGCAAACTAATTATTCTGGAGTTACAAAAATTATAGTGGGCAGCTATAATATTAGTAATTTACTATAAAATTCTCAAAGTCAACACTATCACCGATTTATCACGAAAATTCCTACCAGTTCACCTTTTAACAATATTAAGCATGTTAAAATAATTACAGAAATCCTAAAAACATACCGAACCTATGTGAACAAAATACACTATTAGATATATCATGATTTTAGAAACTCAACAAAACTGGTTTGGCATTTTTATGTTTTTCTACACTTTATTTTCAATTTTTGAAAGGCACTGAATTAACAAAACCAAAACAACGCAACAAGAAAAGGCCAAGGTGGCCAAGCTCGGCCCGCAGGCACGCGCGTGGCCCAATGCGGCGCGACGGCCCAGCAGTCGGAACGGCCACCCCACGTAGACACGTGGCCCAGGCGCACAGCACGCGTATTCGGCCTAGGCGCGGGTAGAGAGCAGGCCGCGGGCAGCGGCCCAGCAACGGCGGGACGCGCAACAACAGCGTGGGTGGCCCTATGCAAGCAGGCTGGCCCATGATGGGAAGCCTAGCAGCGGTGGTGCCAATTTGCGCTGAGGCTCCTGTACTTTTACTTAATCCACCTGTAGTACTCTACACTATTTAACACTATTAACGTGAGTCACAGTTTTTGCATCTAGCACCCCAAAAAATCTTCTATTTACATATTTATGTCCTCACCTCCTCCTCCAAAGCAGAGCACAGATAGGGGAGCATCGACTGGTGGTCAATCTTGGTCGGAGAAGGCACGGCGACGGCGGGAACCCTCTGGGGAGGGGCACCGAAGCCCACGCGAGCTGTGTTGGTGGCAAGCCGACTACGGTGGGGCACGACGGTGGCGCGGCCTCGATGGGGTGCTTGGCCATGGCATGGAGCTTGACGGAGGTGTAGGCTCAGCGCAAGGTGGCTATGAGCAGCGGAATAGCAGCGGGGGCGGGGGCGCTGGCACGTGGGGCACGGGGGGGGAGCCACTAGTTGCGAGGAGGAGCAGCGCTCGCGAGGGGCACCAACGGCGGTGGGCGCAACCATGGCTGATGCTCGGCTTGCGTAGGACCGCGCTACGGGTGTAGCAGCGGAGGCAAACGATGCAGGTAGGTGCGCAGCCATGACCGGCTTGTCTGACCATGGCGTGGGGTAAACATGGGGGTTCGCGCTCACCCATGAGGGGGCAGGCGACGGACGGCTTGGCCATGGTGGCATTGCAGGGTGCGGGAGAAAAGGAGGAAGCACGAGTGAACGAGGCAGCAGCGGCGATAGCAGAGTAGGGAGGGAGGCACAGCGACGGTGGGCACAACCCTGGCAGATGCTCAGCTCGGCAGAGCAAGCGAAGACAAGGGCAGACAGGGTAGGGCAGCGTGGCAAGAGTAATTAATACCAACTCCATCGGTGGTGGCAAACAAACAAACCCACGTACATGGTGATAGGGAGAGCAGCAGCATCACGACAAGGTCATTAGTTTGACGAGACAACGGAAGCAGTGGCTACTCGGTAGTGTCAAGCAGAGAAACAGAGGGAGGGGAAAGCAGCGCGAGGCTTAGCGAAGTCAGACAGAAACAAACAAAGCAGGTAGAGACAAACAAGGTAGGCACAGAGGCAGAGACCAAGAGAGTGAGAGAGAGCAGAGATAGCTCAATCACGGCATGCACGAGAAGTAGCGCGGGAAGAGGGAGCAGCAGGGCATGGTCAGATAGAGCCATGTGCTCCCATTAAAAATACCGGACACAACACAAGCGAGGGAGAGAAGACAGGAGTGTAGGCAAACCGACGCGCTGGGGTGCAGAGCCATGGCGGGAGACGAGACGATGCATAATTGCAAAGTAAGGCGAGTACGTTGAACACCGCGCTAGGAAAAGTAAATGAAGCATGCTAAGCTGCTGTGCTATCTCACGTCTGTTACGTGCTTTCACACCAATCACGTTAAATTTATGAGGTGGCCAGACGGGCAACTATCGCGGGTACATTACCAACTTTTCATAGGGACTAAAACAAGTCTATATGTAAAAAGATGTCACTAGACCAAGGCTTTTCAACTGAGCTTGCTTCTCAAAATAAACACATGAGTATATATACCTATAGATATTTCTATCGGTTTACTAATTTAAACAATTAGCAACATCTAGGCACAAGGAGATTTTCAACAAAGCTCAAATTTAAATTAGATTCAAAAGCTATATATATATATATCGTTCTATTTATTAATGGATTTTACTTTATTTATAAAAGTTGCTTTTCATGCTTAATCTAATAGAATAAACTGTTCGCTATCCATTGGCTAGAATTGTCGTTCGACATTCCTAAATATTTTTACGCCCTGAGTAATTTAACTTGGGCGTTTATTTGAGTCCACAAAACTAAGTCTCACAGGATTCACTTATCACATCAAGTACGTTTTAAATAAAAAATCCAAGAAACTCATTTTGGTAAATCCTCTTAGGTCTAAATCTTGGTGCTAAGCAAGCTTGTAATACTATAGGTGATACATGGCTATACCTACTTGACTTGAAGGTGGAGCAGCTAGTGTGCCTAACAGCATGGCACACTGAGGAGCCGTGGCTATGGCATGCTTGGTTCGGCCATCTTAGCTTCGACGCGCTCGGTTGTCTAGAGAAGATGGTTCGAGGGCTGCCCCACATCAAGCACGCAGGCGAGCTATGTGACAGCTACCTGGTCGGGAAGCAGAGGAGGCTGCCATTCTCAAAGGTGACCAAATATCGCGTGTCCAACCACCATGGTGGCGCGAGCGTTCTGGAGAGCTAGAGCCACTAACAGACTAAAAGGGTGGTGATTGAGCATCAGCAGCTTACAATGAACATGATTGAGGGTGATGGTTAAGCCAGAGTTGGCCCCTGTAGTGCTTGCCATGTGTGCCTGCACCTCATGACGGCATGCCGAGCGTGGCACCAGCGTGTCACCACGCCGATGGTGAGCCTCCTGGACAAAACAGCATGAGCACCAAGTGGAGGGGGTCAATGCGAGTTTATGGTCTCAAACAATCAAACTTCTATCGCTCCAATTCTACCTCTCTTCCCAGTTCCCGATCACGGCGGCGACCATGGCCCACGACGGCAAAATGCTTAATTGGCCATCGATAGCCCTTGGTCGAGGATGGGAAAGATGGAGCGCTTAGTGGGCTTCTAGAGCCACGTACTGGCGCAAAGAGTCAGTTCGTGGAGGACTAGAGCTTAAGCGGATTGGAGGGCGGCTAGACGAGCTCTAGCCTTGCCATGTCATGGAGAAGCACCCACACACGAGAGGACGGCTTAAGACGGCCAACTCAGATCTCCCGCTGTGACACGAGCACATGCACACGATTGGCGAATAGGAGGCATTGGCATGACATGCTTAACTCGAAGTGACCGAACATGAGCCGGGCTCTCCATGGCGGCTAACGGTACAAGGTAGGGTAGGGGAGCATTCCATGGCTTCTGTAGTCGACCCACTGGTTTGACACGACAGTAGGGCTCCAACACATGGATTGTGTGATAGGTAGAATGAGGGGCGGAGCGAGCCCCACGTCAACCATGCACTGTAGTCACAACCACGGTGCGGACCGATGGCCAGCAGCGCGCCTGCACCTCCCACAGTAGCGACTATGCCCAAGCGGCCAGCCAAATAGGACGGCGCACATGCAGCAATGGGACTAGCCGCAACTAGCCAAGACTGGCCCATGACCACCGCTTTGGCCACAGCGCGAGCCCAACAGCCACAATGCCTACGCACATGGTGACCGTGGCCATAGAAGCCAATTGCCGAAACAGTGATGAACACACTTTTTAAAGCGTCACAAAGACCACTAACGACTCCAGATGCAGTTCGACTAATTTCCCTAACCTAAAGCTAGTAGTATCAACTACCAGGTGAAGCAATCACTAAGGTCAAGGAGCAACTCAAGGAGGAGATGGCTGCTTGCCCACATGGGCTCAGTCACGCCGAACTCTAGTTCACGAAAATGGCACTAGAACGTGATTCACCACACATTCTAAGGAGTTTTGGGAAATTTTAAAGGTTCAAGTTGACATCCAACTCAACTACGACCTACACCTCACCCAAGTGCTAAGTTAGAAGCAACCAATGATACAAGAACATGATTTTAGTGCTTAACCATTTTTGTCGGAATTCAAATGCCAAAATGGCATTGCCTATGGCCATTTCAGACTTAGAAAATTTAAAGGCTTGGTTAGAACTAGCAACCACTAGCACTCTTGTCATGATTTTTAAAAGGTCTAAACTTTATTAACCTTAACCAACACCTACTTCACGCAATAGTTCATACTTTATACCAACCCATTGGAGCAAGATATTTAAGCATTATTTAACTATTTTGCTCAATATAATTCACCAAAATGGTACTTTAAACCTAAATTCAAGTGTTTGCCTGACTTAACGAAAAGAGCTTATCTTAATGTCAAGTTTGATTTTAGAGCTCCCAAAACACTAGTTAACAACATCTATTTTCCAAAAGTTAAAGTTGCATTATCATCTACCAAGTTTGTACTTCCAACTTTATTTAAGTGTCACATACATGTTCTATAGTATTTTTGCTTATTAAAAATTGGTTTTAAACCCTAAGTGATATAACATGACTATTGAATCAACTTTTGTTTAGCATTTTTGTTGATCAGTTTTGAGTTATGGAAATTGATCTACACACTTTATCACATGCATTGACACATAAACATGATGCTCATGACATAGTTTAGCAAGTTGTTTAAGCGGTAACACCAAGGGTGTTATAATGCCAGCAAGGTTCTAGGGTGAGGCAGGTGACCACGATGGTGTTCATCCTCAACTGCGTGCCCACAAAGTCCCTGAAGGGCATGGACACCGTTCGAAGCTTGGTATAGGCACAAGCCGAGCATGTCCTTCCTCCAGACATTGCACTGCATCGGCCACATCAGGAAGACAAAGTCGGTCCTCACCAAGCTAGAGGACAGGAGCACACCGATGGTGCTCCTAGGCTATGAGGAAGGTACCAAGGCATATCGGCTCTACAACCCACGTGGAGGCAAGGTGGTTGTCCCGCGCAATGTCGTGTTCGATGAGAAGGCGGCCTAGGACTAGGACAGTCTAGGCACAGGGGAAGCTAGTGACTTCATCAGCACCTTCGTCGTTGAGCATTTGGTCATCCACGGTGGTGGAGACGCTGGAGAGGAGGTGCTGACTACTCTAGCAATAGAGCAGAGCACTCTTGGGGTGGTGCCGAGCACTCTGGGAGGGGTGCCGAGCACTCCAGGAGTGGTGATGAGCGGTCCTGCACCGACCACTCTAGGACGCGTGCTGAATGCTCCCATAGCGGAGCTGAGAGGTCTTGTAGTGGTGCCGACCACTACAAGATTGGTACCGAGCACTCCTGAGGTAGCGTCGAGCACTCTAGGAGGGGTGTCGAGCACTCCAGGAGTGGTACCGAGCACTATAGTTAGGGTGCCGAGACTGCAGGTGCTATGCCAACCACTCCAATGGAATAGGGGACTCCATCGACACCAATCAAGTTTGCCTCACCTCCAAGTGACATCACTGAGTTTATGGATGCTTTCCACGATGGTGAGGAGGTGCGGTTCCGCAAGCTGGATGACATCGTCGGTGGCATAGGGTCCTCAGGCCTAGCAGGTCGGCTTCTCAATGACCCAGAGCTGCTTCTCATCAGTGCAGAGGAACCACCCACATTCGCGCTGGCTGAGCGTGATGCAAATTGGTGACGGGCGATGCTGGAGGAGATGAAGGCAATCGAGGAAAATGAGACTTGGGAGCTCATCGATCCACCTCTAGGATATCGTCCGATCGGGCTAAAGTGGGTGTACAAGGTCAAGCGGGACGAGCACGGTGCCATTGTCAAGCACAAGGCGTGACTCATCGCTCAAGGCTTTGTCCAACACGAGGACATTGACTTCAAGGAAGTCTTTGCACTGGTAGCACGCATGGAGTCTATCCGACTGCTATTGGCTTTAACAACAGCAAAGGACTGGTGCGGCCATCACCTAGACATAAAATCAGCCTTTCTCAATGGTGAGCTAGCGGAGACGGTCTTTGTCAGGCAACCTTTAGATTTTGCCGTCAAGGGAGTGGAGCATAGGGTGCTTCGATTGCACAAGGCGCTCTACGAGTTGCAGTAGGCCCTGTGAGCATGAAACGCCAAGCTTGACGCCATGCTAGACAAGCTTGGGTTCATGCGATGTGCAACCAAGCACGTGCTCTACATGCGGCGACAGGGGAAGGAGGAGCTTGTCATCGGCGTGTATGTTGATGACTTGATCATCACCAACATGCGTGTGGAGAACATCGATAGCTTTAAGCGTGAGATGGTGGCTTGTTTTTGAATGAGCGATCTTGGCACGCTCTCCTACTACCTTGGCATCGAGGTGAGATAGGGGAAGGAGGCGCTCACGCTAGGTCAGAGCGCATACGCCTCAAAGCTATTGAGCAGAGCAGCATGGCTGAGTGCAAGCCATGCGTGACTCCGATGGAGGAGCGGTTGAAGCTGATGAAGTCTAGTACCACGGCGAAGGTAGATGCAACACTCTACCAGAGCATCGTCGGTGGTCTGTGCTACCTAGTCCACATGAGGTCGGACACTACATTTGCCATGGGCTATGTCAGTCGCTTCATGGAGGATCCTTGAGAGGATCACTGGGCTATGGTGAAGCAGCTGCTATGCTATGTCAAGGGTACGGTGGATCAGGTGATCGTCTTCCCTAAGACCGGTGGAAGTGGGCTGTAGCTCGCTATGTTCAGCGATGCCGACATGGCGGGGACATCAACAGATGATGGAGCACCTCTGGCATGCTCGTCTTCCTTGGGTCAACTCTAATCTCATGGCTATCTCTGAAATAGAAGGTGGTGGTGTTGTCCATGTGCGAAGCAGAGTATGTGGCGGTGGCCATAGTGGCGTGCCAAGCTGTGTGGCTGCATCGGTTGCTGGGTGAGCTAACTAGTCTAGAAGCTCACCCACCAGCACTGATAGTGGACAACTAGCCCATCATCGCCCTCAAAGAATCCAGTTCTCCACGACCAGAGCAAGCACATCGACGTCAAGTTCCACTTCTATAGGGACTGTGTCGATGGAGGGCAGATCATCATCGAGTTCATCAAAATTGGTTGGCAACTCGTGGACGTCTTGACCAAGCTGCTCGCCGACTTTGGTTCACGGAGCTAAAGAAGATGATTGGTATGGTGGAGGTTCTAGGGTTATCAACAGGATTAGGGGAAGAATTGTAAAGTAATATGTTGCTCTCCCTCTATACGCGTGGTAGGGGTAGGCACCGAAAGGCTCCCCTACTGCACTGTAGCCACAGCAGGGGCAGGCACCAAAGTCAGCACTGCTATCACATCTAGTCAATGTAGCAACATGGTAGCCTAACGTGTCTGTGTACTAGGATTAGATAGATAGAGTTGTATATATAGCTTCCCACTACAACTCAGTAAAGTAAGCGAGTTTAGTTTTGCCATCTCCTCTGTAGAGCCCCGGCCAACGCTAGTGCTTATGCTGTGTGTGTGCGCTCTGTTCTCCATCCCTTATTCTACCTCTAGCCATAGTGAGCGAGAACGCCGGTGAGCGGTCAGCTCACTTGTGTGGGAGATCCTAGGCCCAACACCCATATCTCACGTTGAACCCTGTCATCCTCCTCCTCCTCCTGGCCATGCCTTCGCTGCCGCACTGGCTATGCTCACGGACGGCGATGGACACGGCGAGCAGGATGTGAAGGAACGGGGTCGAGAGACGTCGTTGGCGGACGCAGTGAGCAGGGCGCGGGCCGATGCTGCACTCAGCGAGACTCGCGAAACGACGGCGGCGGACGCAGTGAGCATGGACCGGGACGGTGACCAAGCGGCTCCCATCGGATTTTTCTATGTGCATGCAGTACAGCTGTAGGAGCGGGCGATGCGGCGACGCTAAGCAGGGCCATCGGGCATTGGGCAACTCCACGACACACATGGTATGCAAAACTGATTTATTACATTATAGACTTTTATGGCTTTAGATTATTAGAAGATTTTTTATGTGGCACTGAATTTTTTAATGTGTCACTGAATAATTCATATAATGATGTACCGACATGCCAAGCGGACTGGGCGAGCATGCGGCTTGTTGTGCTGGCGGCTAACACGGCCATCACACTGAGTGAGCACATGCGCTTTTTGATTTCGTGCAGCTTGACGTACCCACGTCACAGCAATGGCAACAAGCACTACCAGCAGCAAGCAGAGGAAGAAGAAGGCTCACAGCTCTCTTGGTTTTGGTTTGATTATTGTTCTTGCAGTGTGCTTATGATGTCAACTGTAATGATTTCAATAATTGTTTAGGAATTGCATTTATTTCTCTTAACATTTTATTTTCTACCCATGTCTTGACGTCCTGCAAATGCCAAATTGCAGGTTTCTTCTTGCTGACGCAACCTGGACTTTTCATCTGATTATGATAAAGACTGAACTGATAAGCTGGCATTCATAGCTCACATTGTTGGGAGATAACATACAGAGGCTTCAGCTCGGCTGGCAGAATCCCTCAGCCACCATCATTTTGGATCCGATAACTTGGTAAGTGCTGAGAGATGTCCTTTTGTGATTTTCTGAAACCAATGCTGGTTTTACCTACTGTTTATCATCAGAGAAGATCCTTATCTTATTGATCAAAATGAAAGTGTCTGTAAAGAAAGGGTAAGTAATGCTTTCTTTATGTGCATTCTTGTGATGTGGTTCGAGGGCTTCACTTCTGTGTTGTTTCATTCACTTTCAGAGTAGATGTTTCCCCTAGCAAAACTCAATTTTTGGGATATTGCATTACTTGTTTAACCCCCGCGACCTCAAGCCATTCTCGGATGGCACCCAGATAATGCTTGACAATTTTTGTTTGAGTAACTACAAGCATGCATATTTATTAAAGAAAAATTGGATTGTGGCATCCGTTATGTTTATTTTTTTGGCACATATACTGCACATTTATGAATCCCACTAGACAAATAGTTTGGAAGGGTTTTCATCTGTTAATGGCATGTGATTCATAGTTTTTATTATAATTGCAGGCAGTTGCCATTGGTGATTGTCATTGATGTTAGCAGTTAGCGATCTCTTCGTGGTTTTCTATTTGAGTTCTCCAGTACTATTCCCTATTCTACTATATGATCATTGCTAGAGAGGCTGGAGGAACAAAAGGACTTATACTAGAAGCAACACGCAATACAAAGTTCTATCACCAGTACGCATTGGAGAGGAGGAATAGGAACAAAATATGATCATTGCTACAATGATGTAGGCCTACTGGAATATTTTTAAGAATTTTGTTCTGGAAGTATAGGGTTGATATGAGGTGTTTATCGCCTTTCTCTAAATAAATATAAGATTGTTGTAATGGGCTCACAATGTACAATATTTAACCGCTGTATTATTTTCTATTTTATTGGAAAGGTTTGTTATTTGAAAATGAAATCATTGCTAGCTTAGTGTTTCTTATTTTAGGAATATAGGTGTTACACCCCCATCCATTTTTATGTACCAAAGAAAGGAAAGGCGACATTTTTCTTTACAACGTATGTGAGTTGTACACTTGTACTCAAAGCTTGGATGTGATTGCTGATTAGAAGGAAGGAATGAGTATATCCTTGTATCTCTTCTCTCTGGTACAAATTTCAATAACGTGGCAAAGAATTCCATAATGGCATTATATATTATGTTATTTGATTTAAATTTTATATGCGGGGTCTTTTTCTCAGTGTTAATCTTAGGCTTCTAACTTTTGACATTATTATTTTCCTCTTACCTTTAAAAAATTTACCTTTTGGTTTTCCCGTAGCATTAGCAAGGGCATACATGAATCATATATGATGCAACGCTTCTCTGAATCAAATGTCAGTGCCATCTGTTAATTCCATCTGGTAATTCAAGGTTATACTACATCTGAATCATGTGTCGTGCCCATTCACTCAAAAAATAAATGAAGAAAATTCCATCTGCGCTCGAAGCCCCAGATGACACTTAATATTTAGCTGCATCCTATCTGAGTATAATGGGTTACAAGGTGCCCATTATGTCATGGCATGCATTCCTCTCTGAATATCTCTGTAAAAAGACTTAAATATTGGGTGTGCTTTATAACAATCTATGAGGGAATTAAATTGCCCATTTAAATGTATGCTTATTTGATCAATTATAGGGGTTATTATCAGTAGCTTGGGAAATAATTATGGCCAATCTAGAAGGGCAACGTGCACTGAGCAACATCACAAACATCATCAGTGCAGGTATAGCTACTACCATGTGTGATTAGATTATTACAAAATTACCAAACAAAAATATCTACATACATATATCACCTACAGATGAAGCTGAGCGTAGGAGGGAAGAACGGAACCAACAACAACGTAAAAGGTGAAATGATATGACCGATGAACAAACAGAGGAGATGAATAGGAAGCGACAGTGAACAATGGGCTTGAAGAAGGTTTAACCGATAATCTAAATGCCATCATCAATGCAACTGTCATCCATGTTGGCAGCAGATGCTACGCGGCCCGGTGGTCTAGTAAGCGATCAGACACCAATGAACCAACAAATACCAGGTATGCCTTTAATTAAGACATGTTGTATTGGGTGTTCAATATATTTGTTCCTGTGTTTTGTGTAACAATCAATTTGCAGGTAATAATTACTCCAGCATGGACCAAAACACCCCAATTATATTGGATAAAGAAAATATCCCACCAGATGCACACAGGGGATCATAGCCACATTGGCATTGCCGAAACGACCATAAGAGATAGTGCACTATCTGTTGTCACCAGCAAAGATGACCCAGGTATACTTTGAGCTTATTGTGAATTAGTATCATTATTTTATTCTACTAATAAATCCTTTTTTATAAATGACAAAAAATATATGCCTCAGCCCCAGAAACCACACCTGCTAACATTGCTAATGCTAAGAGGGAAGAAATGAACATGCAACAACAGAAGCGAAGAGCTGAGATGACCGGATGAACAAAGGGAAGAGAGTAATAGGAAACAACGTGAGTACCGAGCACGGAAGAAGGCTGCATCGCAAAATATTAGCACCGCCTCTATTGTGTCTCAAGTAGTGCTGACGTCCTCACCCATAGGTGCGTATAATATCTTGGACATGCATTTCCTCCACCTTCTGATATTTCCTCCACCTTCTAATTTACCTACCTTTATATATGAAGGTGCGACATTTGGAATTGCATTCTCAACAGTAGTGCAAACACCAACCATAGAATATAAGCAAAAAGATAAGTTAGGTGATCCCACAGAGTGGCTACACAGAAATGATAATTACGTGCCAGGACTGTAGAGGCCCACGTACGGTTCTTTCTGGACCATCTATAAGAACAAACGGTTCTTTCTGGACCATCTATAAGAACAAACGGAACATTAAGCATGGCATGCGAAGAAGAAACACCATTCCCTATTACCGGTGAGTCAGGTGAGGACATCAACCACATGCTTTTAAAAAAAATAAGCCATTTGGATATATTGGATATATATATATATATATATATATATATATATATATATATATGC
Source organism: Miscanthus floridulus (assembly GCF_019320115.1). NCBI lineage: Eukaryota > Viridiplantae > Streptophyta > Magnoliopsida > Poales > Poaceae > Miscanthus > Miscanthus floridulus. Next base: position 87,387,784 of record NC_089586.1, read on the forward strand.
TACTGTACTTATATTATATATATGTAGAGGTTCATTTGAATGATCTGCGTTGCAACCATGTAGATGCTAAAACCAATGAAGATGAATTCCACCATGAACTATTCAAACTTGTACAAAATGGTGAAAATGGTGACAAAGCTGCCATGGACGGCAGCCATGGATTGCACAACGAAAACTTATACGATGATGATGGAATCATTCAGCGACATGTGCAGGGTACTACGATGGCATCTATATGGCATCCAACTTCATTATATATGTCTTTACATAAACCATATATATAGTAAAGTAACATGATTGTTATAATGTTTCCCACACAAGTGATGATTATAAGTCATATCGCGTGCTTGCAGAGGGTGCGGCTGGCCATAGTGTGATAGATGATCCATATGAATTCATCTACCAGAACCTGCCACAAAGACATACAGTTGAGAAATGTCCCTAACTACCATTACTTGTAGTGCGATGAGGTTTCAGTATGAGCCACCCGGGTTTTATTGTAGAAAAGGAAAAGTACAATTACATATACCAGAGGTTCCGACAGAGCTAAAAAGGTTATTCATAAGTCAAGTGCATGATGATGCAAAATATTTCTGGCAACATATACGATATCTCAACTCGCATTTTGCATTCGCAAGTCTAGGGGTTACCCTTGACCACAGATATAACACTCCATTAGGGACCAGGTATTTATACATTTCGAGTTCATGGCGGGTTGTACCATCATCTAGACCACCTGGTGCCAGGTGGCCACAACCCTCGGCATCTGCAGCTCTACTTTTATGATACAGAAGATGAGGCCTTGTCACACAAAGTCAAAAGGTCCCCTAATCTTGATATCAACCTCATCCGAAATATTCGTTACAATTTTGCAGGATAACCCATATGTTCATACTTTTAGGAGAAATGGTACTTTTCCAAACTTGGATTACTACCGGATTGAACTCAATACAAATGTCATGCTTGTACCAAAGAAGGTACAATGCCCCAACTGGTAGCCCAAATTGCTGCTATCTAGATGGAGGGGAATGATCCATAGAGATGTTTTGATAGGAGTGTGGTTGTATATGGAAGGATAGATTGTCGTCCGCAATATATCCGAACATACCATGGTTGTTATGACCCATTAGCTTATCCTCTATACAACCCACGAGGGGAAACAGGCTAGAACAAGTTTATGTCATACAGTGCTGATCAAGTCACTCAACCATGTGTAACCCCGGCTTCTACTCATGTTAATTACAGGGATGAGGGCACTACTGGTGCTTATCAAGGTATTATTTCTACTATAATACTCCTATGGAATAATTATATTGAAGAATAATTTCTGCTAATAATATTCCTACTATGGTGTAAGTATATATTAAAATAGAGATCTGACATTTTTCATATATGTTGCAGCTAATAATTATAATCAAAATCAGGCAGAAGAAGGTGAACAATGACGTACAAGAAGGTGAATGGCTAAGTAGAGTTGCTGATGCAGCACAATCTTCAAGATATGTGACTGCACGAGAATACTATTGCTTCAAGATGCAAGTTAGACAGGGACATTTTAACATTTTATTATTTAGAGGACGTCTTTTCCTAGCAATGGGTTGTAGATATGTATATAAAGATTCGAGTCCATGAGGCTAGATTAGTACTCTAATCTCGAGTACCAAAAGCTTATACAGACAGAGCTATACCAGGTAACCACTCAAATTATTTTGTTTATTTGTTTATGAACTTTGCAACCTTATTACTATCTTTTTCTAATGTTCGTACGTACTTAATTGTATTTTAGGGACTGGTTGATGTTATCTCTGCTGGAGAGACCTAAGGGTTCTAAGGTTGGCAAGAGAATTGTGCTGCCAAGATCATTCCTAGGATGCGATAGAGACATGCAGCAAAGGATTCCTTAATGCTTGGCTATTGTGCAACAGTTTTGGAAGGCCTAATTACTTCATCACCATGACATGCAATCCCTACTGGGAAGAGATAACAAGCAATCTTGAACCTAGGCAAGAACCACAAGATAGGCTAGAACTAGTTGCAAGAGTGTAGAGGGCAAAGTTGAGAGATATAAAAGATCTTCTTATCAAGAGAAAGTATTTTAGCGATGTTGCAGCATACGTTCATGTTATCGAGTTCCAAAAAAGAGGGCTACCGACATGAGCATTTCCTAGTGATCATGAAGTCAGGGAGTAAGTTGACAAACCTAGATGCATATGATCGAGTAATTTCAGCAGGGGATACCAGACAAGGATAGATACCTAGAGTTGCATGATCTGGTTATCAGGTCATAGGTTGCATGGACCATGTGGCGTGCTAAACAAAAACTGCATGTGCATGATGGATGGAGAGTGTCGCTTTCACTATCCTCGACAGTTCTATGAGGCAACCCAACAAGGAAATGACTCATATCCAACATACTAGGAGAAGGGATGATGGACGTCGAGTACAGATTAGGAGAGCAGAGTTAGATAACAGATGGGTGGTGCCCTACAACCCTGGTCTGCTCATTAGATACAACTATCACATAAATGTTGAAGCGTGCTCGAGCATTAAAGCAGTGAAGTATCTATTTAAGTACGTATATAAAGGCCATGACCAAGCATCATTCTCGGTAAATGAAGATCAACATGATAGAGATGATGGTGTCATCAATGAGATATGACTAGTATAGGAATGCTAAATACATATATCCATAGGAAGCTGTGCATAGGATATTTTGTTTCCCAATGTTTGGAGTCTATCCTGCTATATTGTAGCTCCAACTACATTTGTCCTGATATGCAATCTATGACATACAATGAGGAGGAAAACCTTGAGGATGTTGTCAATCGCCCAGGTTCTAATAGGACCACACTTACCGAGTATTTCAGTAAAAACCGTGAAGATAGGACAGCAAGGAAAATATTATATAGAGAATTCCCTAGAACACTACCGTTGGATCAAAGAGAAAAAAGTGTGGCAAATAAGGTAACAAACGCCAGGACAGAAAGGACGGATTGTCTATGCAAACCCTACTGAAGGGGAGAGATACTTCATAAGAGTTCTACTGAATTATACGAGAGGTGCAACATCATATGAGGATTTGAGAACAGTGGCTGGTGTCACCTACTCTACTTTCAGGGAAGCATGAGAGAAAAGAGAGCTTATCGAGATGGACAAATCAATCGACGACTGACAAATCAATCGACGACTACTTGACTGAGGCCACCACTTTTCAGATGCCTGTGTGCCTTGCGAAGGTTGTTTGCTACCATTCTTGTCTTTTGTGAGACCACTAACATATGTGGACTTTGGGACAAGCATAAGGACGCTCTTGATGAAGACTTCAGATGGGACAACAACAACATGTCTGCAATGGGGCAAATGGTGCTCAGAGACATACGAGATATGGTTCACTCAATGGGGAAGGATATCGGAGATTATGGTTTGCCACCTATTTGTGATGAGGGTCAAAGCTCCAATGACATGATGAAAGAGGTTAGAGAGGAACAGAACGTCTCTATAGACCAAAAACACTTAGATATTTATGAATGTCTTAACAAGGAGCAGCGTGAAGGGTTTGATGAAATCCTTCAGCATGTCCGTGCTAATAAGAGCCAAGTTTTTTCATAGATGGGCTTGGATGCATGGGCAAGACATTCCTATATAAGGCCCTCCTTGCTAAAGTTCAGTCTGAAAGATTAATAGCCATTGCAATAGCCACATCTGGTATAACAACATCGATATTGTCTAGGGGACGCACTACACACTTAAGGTTTAAAATTCTAATTAAAATTGGGGACAACAGCATGTGCAACTTTATGAAGCAAAGTGGCACTATAGAGTTGCTTCGTAGGGCATCTTTGATTATTTACTATAGAGTTGCTTCGTAGAGCATCTTTGATTATTTGGGATGAAGTTGCCATGACCAAGCATCAGTGCGTCGAGACACTTGATAGGTCCCTATAGGATATTATGGAATATGGTTTGCCATTTGGAGGAAAGGTCATGATATTTGGTGGAGACTTCAGACAGGTCCTTCCTACGGTCACACATGGGGCAAGAGCACAAGTAACTGATGCAACATTGCAAAGATCTTATTTGTAGGAGAAAATAAGGAAGATAAGATTGTCACATAATATTAGGGCGCAGTCTGACCCTTAGTTTTCAAATTACCTGCTACGAATTTGAAATGGAACCGAGGAAACGATTGGAGATGATTATATTCAACTCCCTAATGACATTGTGATTGGTTTTACTGACACAGAGGTGGCTATCAACAAACTTATTCAAGATGTTTTCCTGTCACTTGTAGAACATGCAACATCAGCTGTCTATATGAGCTCTCGTGCCATTCTATTGACAAAAAATGAACTTGTTGATAGACTGAACGCAATGATGATTGAGAGGTTTCCAGGTGAGAAAAAGGTTTACCACAGCTTCGACACTGTTGTTGACGATCCTCAAAATCACTTCCCTATTGATTTTTTGAACTCAATAACTCCAAATGGCCTCTCCCCGCACTGAGCTTGAAGCTAAAAATCAATTGTCCTGTGATTCTTCTCCGCAACCTAGATCCTAACAACGGATTGTGTAATGGAACAAGGCTTATGGTCAGAGCATTGCAAGACAATGTAATTGATGCCGAAGATCGTTGGTGGACAGCATGCGCTAGAAAAGGGTTTTCATACCAAGGCTCCCATTGTCTCCTTCAGGATGATATTTCTCTTCCTTTAAAGTTCAAGAGAAAACTAATTCCCAATATGGTTAGGTTTTGCCATGATGATAAATAAATCACAGGGACAAACCATCTCTAATGTTGGGATCTACCTTCCAGAACCCGTGTTCTCACATGGACATCTCTATGTTGATTTATCAAGGGGAGTGTCAAGATCAACAACAAGAATTTTGGCTAAACCAAAAGAGGAATTGGATCCTACAGGGAAGAGCACCAAGAATATTGTTTATAAAGACATACTAAACTAGGTGATTAACTGGTGGGTATACTCAAACCATTTTATTCAGTCCTCATATAAATATATATTGCTGGGCAAGGTGCTTGATTTTTTTATATATTTTTGGGCATGTTGGTAAACCATTTTACTCACTGTGCATATTCACCTAAAATTTATTATTTTCAGGCGCAATGGAGGGGCCACTTAGGGTTGTCGGGCACTGCTTCAATTTCCTCAGAGGTCAACACTTTTTGCCATTAACTTGATGCCTTGAAATGCCAAAGTTGAGCGAGCGCACTTCAATTTCCCAGTCATGTTTAAGGACTTAGGCAGAATATAACTTAGATGGTTAATGCGACAAATAACTTTATTATGTCTTCTTATGAAAAAGTGTTTTTCGGATTATATACATGCTCAAATACAATTGTGTAAAAGTTGAACTATGAAAAAAATCATTATTTGGTTATTTTCATGTACAGTCCCAAGATAAAGCCGTGGCGTTAGCACGGGACATTATACTAGTACTTTATAGGTAATAAAATTTGCAACAAGAGATACCAGTGTACCTTCTTAGCCCAGTGGTAAGCCTTGTTGCCTTTTAACCACGAGGTCCCTCAGCCTGCCTGCATTTTCTTGCTTTCATTTTCTATTCTATTTTTTGTCCACTTCAAAAATTAACTATAGATATATTTCTTTCTTTTCCTATTTTGTTGGGGCTACTTCGATCCTTCACATCCGTAGTTTTTGTTTTTGTTTTTATTTTTTATTTTAATGTCCTTTTTTTAAATTAACTAACTATAGATAATATAATCTTTGGAGCCGTATTTTCTTGTTTTCTTTTTCCATTTTTATGTCCACTTTAAAAATTAACTGTAGATAATATATTTCTTTCTTTTCCTATTTTGTTGGTGGCTACTTCTATCCTTTGCAGCCACCTATTGTTTTTAACTGTGGCATTCAGAAAACTGGCATGTAAACAAGTTCAGATAATATACATCAAATTATTTGTATTTTGTTGAACTTTTATATCATATCATAATTTGTCATAGTTTCTAGCTTAACCTTTGAATTTAAGGCTTATGGTTTTACTGAATTGCAATATGGTTTACTGAATTGAAAATGGTTTTACCGAATTGAATTTTTTTTGTGCGGCATACTCTGTCATAAAATCCAAGGTCCGCCACTGTGGCTAAGGCGGTGGAAACCATCGATTTCGATATAGTGTTTGATAGGATTTTCTCGATTCTCACGGTGGAAGGATCGTAGATCTGATACCATGGCCTCGACCTCGCGGTACCGAAAATGTGAGTGCTAGTTCAATCTCACGGTGGTGGTGTCTGTGGCAGTGGAAACAATCAATGATTCTAGTGGGGTGTTTGGCGGTATTTTCTCGATTCTCACGATGGGAGGACCGCAGATCTTATTTTAAGCGATCAAACACACCCGTCAGCAATTTTCACCTTATTGATAGTTGCTAATACGGTAATAGTTAGCACACCTTAGCATATGACTTGTTTAGATCCAAGGCACAATCAATAATTCTGGTGGGGTGTTGAAAGCTCTAGTTTGGTTTTAGTGAATTGATGAAACCCTAGGTACTTACCATTGGCTCTAAGTGATTATGAGATAGGTCAGTACACACCAAGTGTTGGAGCAAGTGAATGATGATCATGATGATGGTGGAGGACCATGGTGATGTTCAAGTGCTCTAAGCTTGGAAAAGAAGAAAGAGAAAAACAAAAGGCTCAAGGCAAAGGTATAATTGTTAGGAGCTTTTTGTTTTGGTGATCAAGACACTTAGAGAGTGTGATCACATTTAGGATAGATATCCATACTATTAAGAGGGGTGAAACTCATCATGAAATGCGGTTATCAAAGTGCCACTAGATGTTCTAACTCATTGCATATGCATTTAGATTCTAGTGAGTGCTAACACCCTTGAAAATGATTTGTGAAAATGCTAACACACATGCACAATGGTGATACACTTGGTGGTTAGCACTTGGAAGTAAGGGTGGTGAAGTTTGAGAAGAGGAGTTGTTTTTTAGTGATCGGACTCTGGACCGGACCCTACATAGGCATGTCCGGTCATTGTTACAGAGGCAGCGTGACCTCGGGTAATGACCGGACTCTGGCTTGGGGACGTGACCAGACACGGCCGGGTCACTGTTCCTGGGTCCGGTCATCGCTGACGTGGCACACAGGAGATGACCAGAGAGGACTAGACGCTGAGCGTGTTAGGTCACCCATGACCATACTCCACATTAGTGGTGCATCTGGTCAGCCTTCGACGCGTCAGGTCATTTGCTTGGTGGCGCGGGCGCACGCGCGATTGGACGTGGCTCGGGCATGTCCGGTCATGCAACGGCGCATCCGGTCATCACTCAATGCACGTGCGTAGGAGAACTTGACCGTCGGGATCACATAGCCGAGGTTAAACATGGGGGACACGTGGCCGCCATCCAATGACCAAACGCTGGGGGCCATGCGTCCGGTCATCCCGACCAGAGTCTGGTCACCCCGATTTCAGCACAGTGGGGGGGGGCAACAGCTCTTTTTTGGTTGGCCCTCTATAAATACATGGTAGCTAGCTTGGGCTCACTCTCTTGGTTATTTCTTTTGAGAATACACCCTAGTGAGCCTAGCTAATCCTCTCACACTCATCTTGCTTGATTGATTCATCATTTGGTGAGATTGGAGAGCATCAAAGTACTTTGCTTTGAGTGATTGCATCTAGAGGCACTTGGTGATTGTGTTTCGCTGTGGGGTTCGTTTGTTACTCTTGGTGGTTGTTGCCACCTAGACGGCTTGGTGCAGTGAGGATCATTGAGTGGAGGGTGGTGCTTATCTTCGGCTCCGATCATAGTGATTGTGAGGGGTTCTTGAGCCTTCCCCGTGGGAGATCACGAAAGGCATCTTTAGTGGATTGCTCATAGCTTGTTGATCCTCATCTTGTGTTGGTTGTGCGACACCCGATTGTGGGTTAGGCGTGTGATGCTTATTAGTGCGTGAGCCTCTAAGTGGGTGAATCGCTACAATGGGGATGTAGCTTACCGGCAAGCAAGTGAACCTCGAAGGAAAAATCATTGTGTCATCTTGTCTTTAGGATATTCATTGTGATTCACTCGCCACTGGTGGTATAACCCTCACTACTTCTCTCACACTTACTTTCTTATACTTGTTTAGTCAAGCTCTTTAGTGTAGCTAGTTTTGAGAGCTTGTTAGTTTGCTTAGTGAGGCTCTTTAGTTAGTCTTTGAGAGCTCACTAACTTAGAGAGTAGTGACCTAGCCTTTGTGTGATACAATGATTATAACAACTAGAATTGTGGATATGTGGCTTGTATTTTTAGTATGCTAGAGCAACACTCACTTCGCCATCTTATTTACTAATCACTTGGTTTAGTGTTGTTGTAGAATTTTTTTAATAGGCTATTCACCCCCCTCTAGCTATTAGGACCTTTCAGGCAGTTAGGACGAGATTTTCTCGATTCTCGCAGTGGGAGGACCAAGATATCTGATTTTAAGTAGTCCCAAACACTCTCGTTAGCGACTTTCACCTGATAGTTGCTAATACGATAATAGTTAGCACACCTTAGTAGGTGACTTGTTTAGATCTAAGGCGTAGATGCAAGTTATTGGTACATTAGATCTGAATGTGACCTACGCAATTTGTTACTCTTCTTTAGATAACTTCAGATAACGTGCTAGTGCATTTAAGGTCTAGTTTGGAGAACTTTTTACTAAAACTGGCAAGAGCCACGTGCTTGAGAGAGCTTCTGATTTTAGATGAGCGAGCTATGGATGGGATACCTATGTAAACCCTAGAAGATCATCTAGTGGTAGCATACTAAGTTCCATCACTAATTATGCATATAAATGATCACCTCCTTTCACTCGTCCTAGTAAATTATTCTCTCCTTTTACACAATTGCAAAGTGTTGGTATGCAAAATCTTCCTTTTCTAATGTAGAAATGATGTACATCCTTCTTTAATGGATTGTTATCTATCTTATGTATCTTCAATGAATAGGTAAGATGACGGTGCAATGAAAAGTATAGGTACAAAGTACACGTTCACATCATAGACCTGATTAAACGATGGGTTAGATCGAGTTAGGCTATTTATGGGTTTTTTGGATTTGGGTCGAGTCATGGGTCAAAAACCATGACCCGAACCTCACCCGATGCATAGACATGTCTTTTTTTAGGTTGGGTGACCCATGATCAGATCTATCACATACATAGACATAGACTAGGGACGTGTTTGGTTCCTGGTAAGGCTCCCCTGGCCTCACTTGGCATGAGCAACGAGATAGTCGACATGATAGCCAATTTGGCTCACCTAAGCCAACAAGAAAAATTTTCCTACATGGAAATCGAGGTGAACTAGCTACACATGCAAACACTGTCACCCACTCTGATTGCTAGCTCAACAAAGAATCCAAACATACCCTAAATTTCCACCTTGGTTTGCTAGGGCCATGTACTCTGACCTTAGCTTCCTTGTTGCACCTTAGGCTTCATCTTGCTATTTTCCATATATTTTGCTCTTCAACACAATTTTTTGTTCTCGACGCTCATTTATATGCGGAGTAAATTTGGCACTAGGGCAAATGGGCTCAAGGACCTTCCTCTTGGAAACTTGCAACTAGATCAGAACAAAATATAATAGACTTGGTTTGGCTTGGCCTGCCCCTCTTACCGACAAAAGGCGAAACTAGAAAATTCTTAGACGAGTAGGGTCCAAAACATTTCTTTTAAGTTTTAACGTAACAATGAGTAATATTTATAATTAGGGATACAAATAGGTTAACCGTCGATGAAATATGGTCGGCAGTCTACCTAGGGGTATGCCCAAGGTAGTAGATTATCGGTAGACAGATGCGCAAGCCCCAAACAAGACGGTGACGCAAGACAGACACGAGGTTTTATCCAGGTTCGGCCGCCAAGAAGGCGTAATACCTACGTCCTGCGTCTGATTTGTATTGCTGTATGTCAATGAGAGATGTTTTTTAGAGGGATCCCCTACCCGCCTTATATAGTCCGGGGGGCAGGGTTACAGATCTAGAAACCAATCCTAGTCAGTTACAATTGCCATATGTGGCTGGATAAGGATTCCTATTCTAACCGACCAAGATCCTGCTTGATTGCCAAATCTGCCTTGACTCCTTGTGCGGGACTCCGATCAGGTTGGCTAGGCCGCACGTCGTCTTTCGGGTGGACCGGACCCATCGATCCGGGCTGGCCCAAGCTTAGCCATAAGGGTATAGGGGTTAATACCCCCATAGCTAGTCCCCGAGCACCATGTATTATGCTGAGACACGCCATTTTAACCTTCTCCGACAAGTAAGGCTTGAGTTCTTGACATTTCTAACCACCGTCATCGCCGGAGAAGTAAGTTGTCCAAAGAATGTATGGTGCTCTTAAGAAAAAAGAAAAAGATTTCCGTCCTGAGAAGTGTGCCCACTTGTATTTCTGGAAAGAAATGTAAGTGGTCTTGAAGCATAGCGTCCTTGAATCGTTAGAGGTGTAGGGGTCGAAAAAACCAACACATTCACCGCAAGGTGAAGTGTGCCCACTTAGTCCCCGAGCCTGGTAGTAGGTGATGTAGGCACGTGGTGCCAGGGTCTAAAAAGAATTCCCAGTTAAGTTGAGAACCCAATTGTCGTACAAATAAAAACGAGATGCACCGGCAGGTGCATTGTACCGATGTAGTCCCCGAGCTTGCTGGAAGGCGATGTTTGAACCTTGTAGCAAGGTCTAAATAAATGTCTCTCAACTGTATGTGAGTACAACTCACATGTAGCCGAGGAGAACCATTCTCCGAGCAGTGGTCGGGACAGTCCCCGAGCACATTGATAATCCTTACAATCATTCAAAGCATAGGGGTCAATTAAAACACATTCACCGCAAGGTGAAGTGTGCCCACTTAGTCCCTGAGCCTAGTAGTGGTGATGCAGGCACGTGGTGCCAGGGTCTAAAAAAGAATTTCCACCAAAGTTAAAAATCCAATCGTTGTACAGGCGATACAAGATGCACCGGCAGGTGCATCATACCGACGTAGTCCCCGAGCTTGCTGAAAGGCGAAATATGAGCCTTGTAGCAAGGTCTAAATAAATGTCTCTCAACTGTATGTGAGTACAAATCACATGTAGCCAAGGAGAACCATTCTCTGAGCAGTGGTTGGGACAGTCCCCGAGCACATCAGTTGTCAGAGCAGTCCCCGAGCACGGCAGTGGTCAGAGCAGTCCCTAAGCACGTCAGTGTTCGGAGCAATCCCCGAGCACGGTAGTGGTCGGAGCAGTCTCCGAGCACGTCAGTGGTCGGAGCAATCCCCAAGCACGGTAGTGGTCTTGGTAGTCCACGAGCATGGCAGTGGTCTAGGCAGTCCCCGAGCACGGCAGTGGTCTAGGCAGTCCCCGAGCACAGCAGTGGTCTAGGCGGTCCCCGAGCATTGTAGGAGTCTGATCCATCCTTGAGCACAAAACAAGCATCAAAAATATGAACGCCATTGATGTATTTATTTGGTGTATTTATTTATCTCCTTTCTCTGCCAAGTCCAGTCTGACACGCCTGGTCAAAAAAGCAGATGGGCATAGTACGTCATTTTGTCTTCTTACTCTTTTCTGACAAACAGTTGCTTGGCACCTATATGGAGGTGCGTCAGTGTGGGCCCTCTTACACTATCAACGAAGAGGCACGTACACTGATAACGAAGGGGCGTGTTTATTGGTGTAGATCTCAAGGTTGTGTGAACAACCGTCTGCGGCGCGTGCGCACGTCTCCCAATAATCTCGGGCGGACGAAACGACGGAGCCCTTTGTTATTTATAATGTAGATCTAGTAAGTTACTCATACCGTTCCCCATTGTCACTCGCCGCCGTAACCTTCTTCTTCCTCTTGCCGAACCCTATTCCTCCGAAAATCATCGCCAACCCCCTCGCCACCGCATCCACCCCCTTAGTAAAAACAGACTAATGGCGAAGAGAGATGCCCAGAAGAAAGGCAGAGTCATGGCGAAGGAGTGGTGGAAATCGTGGAGCAATGAGCAGACCATCGAAGACCTCGTCGCCATGGGAGTGCTCCACAATAAGACACTCGTAGGATGGCGTGTGTCGGAAGGAGAAAGCTTCCCCGATCCACAACCAGGTGAGATTGTGGTGTTCGAGGATTTCTTCAAATGGGGTTTTGGGGTTCCAGTGCACCCTTTCCTTCAGGGTCTCTGCCTGTACTACGAGATTGGGATTTGCAATCTGCATCCCAACTCGATTCTTCTTGTCTCCACCTTCATCCATCTCTGCGAGGCTTATGGTGGCTTCTAGCCCCATTTCGACCTCTTTCGCCACCTATTCTGTCTGCGAAAGAAAGGGAGCGGCGGCTCAAAGATAGCCGAAGGCGTCTACCTCAATCTTCATGACGGCATGAAGACCTAGTACCTGCACTGCCCCTGGAACACCTCGCTGGACTAATGGTACAAGAAGTTGTTCTACATCCGTGAAGAGCCGAACACAATCACCCTCTACGACATGGGGTTGATTCTGGAGAGGAAGAACAGCTGGTCGGAGAAGCCTAAGAACTTGGAGCAGATCGCAGAACTGCTCAGGATGATCCCGTGGAGAAAACTAGATGGTCCAAGTGTGGTCGGGAACTTCGTCAGCCGAAGGATCTAGCCCTGCCAGAAGAGGCTTCGAGTACTAGGGAAGCGCAGATCCAACAAGGACCAGGAAAGAGGCGCTCGACAAGATAGAAGTCAAGGCCAGGATTGGGGAGCTATTCAACCTGGCCGATCCCAATTACGCCAGGTTGAACGACATCGAGCACGCCTTCAAGCTGGCCCGACCTCCCCCAAAGGTAAATGATGCTTCCTTTTAACTATAGAATCATGTTGTAACAAGAAATTGACTGTTGTCTCCGTTATGTGTCTCAGAGTAATGGTCGTGACCGGGCAGCAGTGTTCGTGTCTCTGCCCCCCGGTGTGGATTGGCCACAACTTGCCGGCCCAGCTGCCCAGACTAGCGCCAGGACCGATGATGTCCACTGGGCGGCACTCGAGGCTGTGGAGGATGCATCGACCAGAGCCGCTGGCAAGCGTCTGGCTGCCAACAAACGACGCCAAGCCATCTTCCCCCTTTCAGATGACGAAGCAGAGGATGCGGACATCTTCTGGCTCGTCCCTTGAAAGAGGAGGAGACAAATGGGGTCGACGAAGCAGGGTGGCTCCTCTGTGCCAGTAGTGATCGCATCACCGACCACTGCAACATAGAGGACAAGCGAAGGAAACGCCGAGCATCAAACCCCCACGCCTATACCGGTGGTGGAAAGAGTTCCGGTGGAACCTGCCGAGCACGCGGAGCAGGGGCGGTTGAGGAGACGCTCCTTCGCCACATCATTCCATGCTTCGAAGCTGTAAGTATCTATAACTTTGATGTAAGCTTGTAATTTGTATTGTATACTATTATCTTCTAAACTTTTTTCTGATAAATTAGGTCGGCGTCCACCGAGAACCCCGACCAGCTAGCCGGGTGCGACACAACTTCGCCAGCAATGGTGGGAAAAACTGCCCGGCAGCCAGCCATGGAGGAGCCTGTAGAAGGAACTCCGCTAGGACCTCAGCAGGCGGACGACCAGACATTAGTCCCCGAGCGGCTGGTCGAGAAGACAGCCGAGCAGAGTACAAGTGCTCTGAGCACAAACCCTGCTGAGGCGGATACCTTGGCGTCAAGGGAGCCGGATCAAGCTGAGGAGCAGCAGCCGGAAGTGGCACAGAGCACTCTTGCAGATGCAACGGCTCGTGGAAAAGCCATGGTGGTCGCGGAGACTGCAGACTCTAGACCAGCGCCGCCCCCCGAACAGGAGGCTAGAGAGGACGAAGTAGAAGAGGTCCTAGGCCATCCCCAAGATAAGCGACAACATGTATATGTATCGCGCTAGCGGAACGACGAATGGGTTATGCACGAAGAAATCCCAGAGGTCAAAGAGACCCTAAGAGTTGAACGGGCGGCAAAGCGTCTAGTGATAGAAGTCCAGGTATGTTTGGCTTGACCACTCGACCCTGTTATGTAGTCGATCTGTCTGACTTAGCTTGTCTATATGTAGGACTTGATGAAAACTGCAAAATACCGAAAGAGGTGCTTCGACCAGATTGAAGGGATCACGGCGACCAATAAAGAACTGGCGGCCGAAGTGGAACGCTTGTGGCGCCAACTTGAAACCGCCGACCAAGAGAGGATAGAGCGAGAAGCACAGAATCAAAACCTGGTCGGCCAGCTCAATAACAAAGAGCAGGAGATAACAAGTAAGTTTTCATCTTATCATAGCAAGTGCAGGACTTGTGTTGTTGCATTCTTGGCAGTAACAGCTGAAATGCAGGTTTAGAAGCTGAAGTGACCCACCTCCAAGGGGAGAATAGCCATGTGACCGCAGAGTGTGGTCGCCTGAAGGAGGACAATGAGAAACTAGAGCGCGACCAGTCTGAACTCCGAGATCGCACAACCAAGATGAAGGAGGATCTGAAAAGTAAGTATTCCAGACCACTTTTTCATTCTGTTGCCCGCCTTGTCTTGTCGTGCCATTACATTTGATGTCTTGTACGGTGTTCAGTTTTAAAAGTCAATGCCAAGAGGCATCTAGAAGCCATGATCAAAGAGCGTGACGGCTGGAAAGCATGATGCCTTGAGGCCACCGAGGAGCGGGACGCGTGGAAGAACCGGTGCCAAGAAATGGCAACTGGCATTGTGCCTGTCCTCGACCTTATTGACCCAGCGCTCATAGAGGAAGAGCCAAGGATGCCCCAGCTCGGACTGGTCGAGAGATGCAGACAAGCGTGGGGCTGGTTCCAAGAGTTCGTGAAGGAGGCGGGTGAGTACACGGGTGCCCATGTACTAAGCATGGTGTGTGCCCACTACCCCTTGATCGATCTCAAGCGCTTGTAGGCTGGGTACCCGAAGGAGGTAGACCCAGACAAGGCAGAGGAGTTTCGAACGGCCCAGCTAGACTTGTCATCAAAGATAATTGGCGACATTAACCTATGTGGAGGTGGCACAGCACCTGTATAGGGTACGCCATCGACAAGTCAGCTGGAAATGCCATCAGCTGCCATCCAACCAACGAAGCATGCGGTCTCAACCAGCCAGGCACCGGTGGGGCCATCCCCTTCAGCTCGACTAGCACAAGAGTCCCCGAGACTCGAGTAGGATATCGGAAGCGGCGAGCAGCAAGTGCCATGTGCCCCGACCAGCCAATGTAATAGGCTTAGAGCTGTAGAAGGAGGACATAGTTGTGTTATTGTAAACTTGAGCCTCTTCAGGCAAGCTTGTAATAATGTAACTGTATATCATTATAAGCTTGTTTGCTTTGTATAAAGCGTATTTAAGCTTGATACTTTATGTTGGTGTAACTAAGTAAGAACATGTTAACGTTCTGTCTAGTTGTACCATTGTGCTCGACACATCATCCCAAAAAGTTTGTGCGGCCCTAGTTTGCCATGTGGTCGGAGTGTGAGGTCCGGTGACCTGTGCACATGTAGATGCAGTCTAAGCTTGTCGATGTGCCACAAGTTTGGTACATCCGTACCGTCCAGGTGAGCTAACCTGTAAGACGTTGGTCGTGTGACTTCCTTGATCATGAAGGGTCCCTCCCATGGGGTTGCGAGTTTGTGTACACTAGCCTGGTTCGTCTTCCACTTTAGGACCAAGTCTCCGACCATGAAGAACCGCTCTTTAACATTTTTGTTGTAGTACCTGCGCAAAACATCAAGGTATTTGGCCGTACGTACACAAGAATCGAGCCTTTTTTCTTCTGCGCTGTTAACTTCTAGCTCCCGTACTTCATTGACCTTGCCCTCATCGAAGTTCTTTACCCGTGCTGATCTGAAAGCTATATCTGGTGGGAGGACTGCCTCAGCGTCGTAAACCATAAAGTATGGTGAGACGCCAGTGTTACGACTGGGCTGAGTTCAGAGGCCCCATACCACAGCTGGTAACTCCTTGAGCCATCTTCCAGGAGCTTTGTCGTTTTCTCTGTACATCCTCTTCTTCAATGCATCCAGGATCATGCCATTTGCCCGCTCGACTTGTCCATTAGCTCTAGGGTGCGCCTCTGAGACGTATTTTACTACTATGCTCCTTTCATCGCAGAAGTCCCAAAAAGCGTTCCTGGTGAACTGAGTACCCAGATCGGTGATGATGCTATTGGGTATGCCGAAATGGTGGATGACCTGGTCGAGGAACGTGACAGCCTTTTCTGAAGATGCCTGTACCAAAGGCATGTATTCTATCCACTTAGAAAATTTGTCAATCAGCACAAAGACACATGTAAATTTCCCAGGAGCTGGTTTGAAGGGCCCGATCATATCCAGTCCCCAGCATGCAAAGGGCCAAGAGGCTGGTATCGTCTGTATCTCATGTGCTGGTACGTGGATTCTCTTGGCGAAGAACTGACAACCCTCACAGTGGCGGACTAGCTTCTCTGCGTCGGCTACTGCTGACAGCCAATAGAACCCTACTCGGAAAGCCTTACCGACCAATGTTCTTGAGGCCACGTGGTTGCCGCAGGAGCCAGAGTGGATTTGGTCTAGGAGATGTTCGCCTTCTTCCTGGGTTATACACTTCATCAAGATTTCCTCCTTTGCGTTTTTGCGCCATAACTTGCCATCGACGAGCAGGTACTGCTTACTGCGATGCATCAGGCGCTCGTTTTCTGTCCGATCAGTATAATCGCTGCCATCTGTTAAGTACTTGATGAAAGGTACTCTCCAGTCAGGCTCATGAGTGGTCGGAGGCGGCTCAGTCGTGCTCAGTGCCAGAACCGTAGCCACCAATTGCTGGTCTGGAGCTTTGTCGACCGTGGAATCTTCCTCTTCGATGGAAGGCGTGAGCAGGTCTTGGACGAATACACCATGTGGGATTTTGGCTCGGGATGATCCTAACTTCGACAGCGCATCCGCTGCTTGGTTCTTGTCTCGGACCATGTGTATGTACTCGATGCCATAGAACCTGCCTTCTAGCTTTCTTATCGATCTGCAGTATGCGTCCATCTTTTCACTGGTCGTGTCCCAGTCCTTGTTGAGTTGGTTGATGACCAGAGCCAAGTCTCCATAGACATAGAGATGTTTAACACCAAGCTCAACTGCAATGCATAAACCATGCAGGCATGCTTCATACTCGGTGGCGTTATTAGATGCTGGGAAATAAATCCTGATGATGTACCAGAGCTACTCCTTAGATGGTGACATGAAAAGAACTCTTGCTCCCGCACCATCAATGTTGAGAGAGCCGTTGAAGTACATCGTCCAATATTCGTCAGATCCCAAAGAGGCAGGCGTGCTTAAGTCTGTCCACTCGATGATGAAATCGACGAGTGCCTGAGACTTGATTGTAGTACGGCTTGCAAATTCCAAGGAGAAGGGGCATAGCTCCATTGCCCATTTGACGATGCGCCCGTTCACATCCTTATTGCGAATGATGTCCCCCAAAGGATACTCGGTCATGACCACCACACGATATCCGTTGAAGTAATGTCTCAACTTTTGGGATGTTATTAGTATGGCGTAGAGCAGTTTCTGAATCTATGGGTACCTGGTCTTGGATTCATTGAGGACCTCACTAATGAAATAAATTGGCCACTGTACTTTATAGGCGTGGCCTAGCTCGTCGCGCTTGACCACCATGGTAGTGGAGACCACCCGATTGGTTGCCGCAATGTAAAGTAGGAGAGTTTCGTCTTCTCTGGGAGCAGTAAGGACCGGAGGTGATGTGAGGTATTGTTTTAGCTACGTGAAGGCAGCGTCTGCTTCCTCCGACCACTCAAACTTCTCGGATGCTTTGAGCAGTTTGAAGAATGGTAGTCCTTTTTCTCCTAATCTTGATACGAAACGGCTTAGAGCAGCCATGCATCCGGTAAGCTTCTAGACATCCTTCACCTTTTTTGGGGGCTTCATGTCTAAGACAGCTTTGACTTTCTCCAGGTTAGGGCGTATGCCGTTGTAACTGATGACGTTGCCGAGAAGTATCCCAGAAGGAACACCAAAAATGCACTTCTTTGGGTTTAATTTCCATTGGAACGTATTGAGGGCTGCGAAGGTGTGTTCCAGGTTGTCAACAAGGGTGCATGCTTCCTTGGTTTTGACAACTACATCGTCAACATAAGCTTCGACGAGGCCGTCTTTTATCTCGTCATTGAGGCAGGCCTGTATAGCGCGTTGGTAGGTAGCCCCGGCGTTCTTGAGTCCGAACGACATAGTCATGTAGTAGTAGGCACCGAAAGGCGTGATGAAAGATGTCTTGATCTGATCATCCTTTTTGAGAGCGATCTGGTGATAACCAGAGTAGCAATCGAGAAAGGAAAGCAGCTCGCAACTGGCAGTTGAATCTACGACCTCGTCTATGCGAGGTAAGCCGAAGGGGTCCTTAGGGCAGTGTTTGTTGAGATCAGTGTAATCAACGCACATTCTCCATTCATTATTCTTTTTGCGTACAAGAACTGGGTTGGCTAACCACTCCGGATGATACACTTCTTTGATAAATCCGGCTGCCAAAAGCTGTGTAACTTCTACCCTAATCGCCTCCTTTTTGTCATGAGCGAACCGTCGTAGCTTCTGCTTGATTGGTTTGGCCTTGCTGTTGACATTTAAGGAGTGCTCGATCAAGTTCCGAGGTACACCGAGCATGTCGGAGGGTTTCCATGCAAACACATCCATGTTGCTCCTCAAGAACCTGACGAGTGCGTCTTCCTATTTGGGATCCAGGTTGGCCCCGATAAGGGCCGTTTTGTTGGGATCGCCATCGACCAGCTGGATCGCCTTGTGCTCCTTGAACCTGATGTTCTTGCATGGAGCCTCGAGCTCTAGAATCTCCAGGTGGTCAGCTGAGGTCTTCTTAGCGTCGAGCGTGGTCTTGGCCATGCGAATAGAGAGGTCGTGGGCCTCTGCTATTTTGAAGCTATCGTCCTCGCATGTATAAGCTGCGTATACGTTGCCCCTGAGGGTTAGAACTCCTTTCTCGGTAGGCATCTTGAGCACCAGATACCTGTAATGAGGTATGGCCATGAACTTGATGAGCGACGGTCGACCAAGAATAGCATGGTAGGTGCCGTCAAAGTCAGCGACCACGAAGTTGACATAGTTGGTGCGGAAGTGGTCCAGAGTCCCAAATTGCACAGGTAACGTGATCTGCCCGAGAGGTGTAGAGCTCTGTCCGGGGAGAACGCCCCAGAACTGTGCCTCGTATGGCTTTAGGTCTGTCTGGGCTATTTTCAGGGCGGGCAGGCTATTCTTGAACAGTATATCAATGGAGCTGCCACTGTCGATCAGTACCCTATTGAACTAAACCTTGTTGATACAAGGGTCGAGGACCAGGGGAAAACGCCCTAGCTCAGGTATGGCGGCCCATTGGTCCTTCCTGCTGAAGTAGATTTCATGGTGAGACCACAGAGGGAGCCGTGGATCGGTGAGAAGGTTGTCGGTGTTTGCCACGTTCAAGCAAGCGCGGGCGAGCAGCTTGCGTTCTCGCTTGGTCTCAATGGACACCTTGCCACCGATGATGGTGTGCACACGATCGGTTGGCTTGACGTATTTATGACGAGGGTCTGCATCGTCGTCGTCGTTATCTTCATTGCGCTGTTCCCCTACGTCGTTAGGCTTGTCGGACGTATCTGAAGCCTGTTGACGCATGTAGACAGTCTTGAGGACGCGGCAATTCTCCATGGTATGGTTCGACTTAGGATGGAGCTGGCAGGGCCCCTTCAATGCTTTGGCGTAGTCATCTTCGTAGTTACGACGTCCGCCACCCTTTTTCATGGTATTGACCTCGCCGTCATCTTCCTGGGCACGCTTGCTCCTATAACCGTCACGGCGGTTGCGCCGCTGATTACGTTGGTCACGGTGGTCGTGGGAGTCATTGCGCTGGTTGCGGTGGTCAAAATTGTCGTTCCGACCACGATTGCCGCGGTAATCGTCATGGTGTGGAGGGTGGTCGGAGCGTGGAACCCTTGCTGCTTCTTCAACAATTATCTTTTTAGCGTCGTCGGCGTCTGCATATTTCTTAGCGGTGGCCAAGAGCGCTGTGACTGATTCAGGTCTCTTCCGGAGGAGCTTGTCTCTTAGGGCATCGTGGAAGCGGAGGCCAGTGATGAAAGCCTCGATTGCCTCATTGTCAGAGATTGACGGGACCTTGATGCGCATCTCCGAGAAACACCGAACGTACTCACGCAGTGGTTCATCTTTCTGATCTCGGATCCGTTGCAGATCGTACTTGTTGCTGGGTTGTTCACAAGTAGCAATGAAATTGTCGATGAAGGCTTGCTTAAGCTCCTGCCAAGAATCAAAGTAGTTCGTCGGCAAGCTGACTAGCCATTGGTGACCTGCATGACCGACAGCGACTGGGAAGTAGTTAGACATGACGTGCTCATCAGCCATGGCTGATCTGCACGTAGTTTCGTAGAGCATGACCCATAATTCGGGGTTTTCCTTGCCGTAGTACTTCTGAAGTTTCTCGAGCTTGAAATTCTTGGGCCATATGACTTGGCGAAGGTGTGGAGTAAACTGCTTCAGACCTGGTGGGCCATGGGTGGTGTCATACTCCATACGGCGATGGCTTTCGTAGGATGCTCGATCGTCGGCTCTCTGGTTGATGCGAGCGCACAGATCGCGTCCACTAAGGTAATGGCAGAGATCGTTATTGCCATCGCGGCGATCTCGATTGCCATCTGGATTAGCCCTGCGGCCGTGGTTATCGCGGCGATCATCGCGGTTGTCCCGGCGGTCATTGTCCTGACGGCGGTTGTCATTCTGGCCACCATCATGGCCATCGTTGTTGCGCGAGCCACGTTGGTTGAGTGGCTGTGAACGACTTAGGTGCTGTCGGCTGTGGCTTGACTCGACTGATACGGATGGAGCCCGAGCTTGGTTTGCAATCTCTGCGGTCTAGGCCATAGCAGTCGTCAGATAGGCTTGTATTTCATCGCAAACTGCTTGGGTTTCTGGGGTGTTTGGTAGCCGTTGCATTGTCGCCATGGTGACGGCTATGTTAGCACTTGGAGTCCTGAAGACTTGTTTGGCTCCCACCCTGTCGAAAGCATCGTTGAGGTCACGTGGCTGGACCCTTATGCGCCGTGCCTCCTGGTTTGCTTCGGCTTCGATTTGCCGGCGATTAAACCAGTCAATGTTGCATGCTTCGCGTGCAGTCCTTTCTTGTTCTATTTCGCCAACTGCTGGTGGTTCGTCATTGCTGACAACATTGATCAAACCGCCTCGCCTTGGCGGGAAAGACGGGAATTGCAGGAACCCCGGGGCATGATCCGGGATATCTAGATCGTATTCGACGCCTTCATCTCCGTGATGCTGGAGCTTGGTGTGGATGGAGGCATCAGATGCGGTGCTAGATGAGGAGCTGGAGTCACCCTCTTGGACCGTGTGGACGGATCCTTCACGATAATCTTCAATCCAGATCATGTTGACGAAGTTGCGTGGCTTCGGCCGAGGTCGGTGCATAAAATGTAGATCCGAGCGGTGTTGTAAGTTGTACGCGTAGCAGGAGGCAGCATTTTGTAGGCCGTAGGGCTGGACCTGGTGGTTCTCCATCGAGGCTTCATACTTGGAGAGTCGGAGGCCCGTTGCGAAGGTCGGCTGGCGACGAGCGGAGCGCCCCTCAGGAGTAGATATGGCCACGAGATCTGTTCCAAGTCGCGTAGGATGACTGGTCCAAGCTGGTCGGGTAGATCTATTGTGGGGAGCGGTTACCTACTCATTAGGTTGACTTTGAATCGTACTTACCAGAGCTACGGTTTCAGCGAGTTTGGTGCCGACCCGATCGATGGAGTCGAGCAGGTCGGTGTTGTCGATCTGCTTCCCTTTGTAGCGGGGAAGCGGATGACGGGTTGTCGGCATGGCTGAAGGTGACGTAGGCGTGGTTGGAGCCAGATGTACCGTGGTCGGAGCCAGATCCATCATGGTCAAAGCTGTATCCGTAGTGGTCGGAGCCGTATCCGATGCAGGTGAAGTAGTGGTCAGCGCGGACTGAATCCGCGCCTCCTCCGTGGTCATGGCGATGGAGTCGTCGGAGCCGGTGGTCCAGGTGATCTGGCCGACGGTGAACGTGAGGCCGTTCGGCGTAGCCATGGAGCCGGAGATGATGACCATCTTGTTTGCTTGGAGAGCAGTACGCACACCCCCCTACCTGGCACGCCACTGTCGATGAAATATGGTCGGCAGTCTACCTAGGGGTATGCCCAAGGTAGTAGATTATCGGCAGACAGATGCGCAAGCCCCAAACAAGACAGTGACGCAAGATAGACACGAGGTTTTATCTAGGTTCGGCCGCCAAGAAGACATAATACCTACGTCCTGCGTCTGATCTGTATTGCTGTATGTCAATGAGAGATGTTTTTTAGAGGGATCCCCTGTCCGCCTTATATAGTCCGAGGGGCAGGGTTACAGATCTAGAAACCAATCCTAGTCAGTTATAATTGCCATATGTGGCTGGATAAGGATTCCTATTCTAACCGACTAGGATCCTGCTTGATCACCAAATCTGCCTTGACTCCTTGTGCGGGACTCCGATCAGGTTGGCTGGGCCGCACGTCGTCTTTCGGGTGGACCGGACCCATCAATTTGGGCCGGCCCAAGCTTAGCCGTAAGGGTATAGGGGTTAATACCCCCACAGTTAACCTATGAGCCTATACAATTTTATTAGCACTTATAATTAATTCTTTAAGTGGACTAACTGATGATCTAACACGCTTCGTTATTTAGAAACTTCTTGTGAAAGATTTGGCACACCGAGATACCATTTTCACATGCCACAACTAGTGCCCAGGTGCCCTAAGCCCCGTCCAATGCTCGATGCGCTATAAGGGTGATTGGCTACATGCAAGAGGCCATCATGAGCACCATCCCAGCACCGCTCAGTGCACTTGCACATATTTGATGCCTGCCTCACATCCTTTTTATGCTCTGTCTCATTCATCTTCACCCCTCCGTCCCGCATGGCTACGTCTTCTCGATTCTCACTTCCCTCACGATGCAGGATGACGCGATACACCTGTGGTAAAGAGGCCAATGTGTCATACACTTAAAACTCCCATCCATACATGCAACTAAACAAGATCTTATCTCGTACTAGACCAACAACAAAAACAACCAAACACGACTGACTACACGGTTTGAGCATACATCTCACGATCCTGGATTGGCTCTCTATCCGGTTCTCCATCACCAAAGCAACCAATCACCCCCTACAACGACCTTCATAGAACCTGATAGGTGGGCCCATCGCATTGGCATGTCCCCCACCTAAAACCTTTCCTGCCTTCCAAGGAGGTGGCTGATAGGATATTATAAGATCGCTAGCCATAGATCTAGCATACCTACTAACATTTGATGAAGTGTAAACCCTAGAACATAAACTAAAACAAGAAACAAAGAGAAAGAGGGAGAGAGAGAGAGGTTGTGGAGGTGCAAACCATCGGCCACCTTCATAGAAGATGAATTGGCCATGAGGTTGCTCGTCGGTGGCACGGTGAAGGCGCTGTCGCAGTGGTGATGGTGCAAAGGCGGTGGTGGCCGGTGGCGGTCTTTTCGTCGCTGGTAGCACCCCCTCTTAGATCAGTTAGGGTTTAGGGACTGTAGGTGGGGCGTCTGGTGGCTTAGGTGAACCTCATGCCTTGTGCCCTGGCCCCCACCTCCCTTTTATGGCGCTGTACGACAAGGGCCCACCAACCATGGAACGGTTGGACGCCCCCGATCAGGGCGTGGATCCAAGGGCCCAATTGACCGTTGGGCCAATTGGTGGAGATCATCTAACATTCTCCCCCTTGATCTCATCTTATGACTTAAACTCAACTTACTTACTTTATCTTGTTCCCATTCCATCATAGATCAGTGCATAGAGCGTGCCTCATTGTCACATCAGTTGTCATTAGATTAAACAGCTATAATACACCTCTCTATTTTGAAACAGATTCTCAACTAGGCTCTTATTGTCTAGGAATCATAGGCTTTCCCTTAAACCCATGTTGGCTCAGTGTTCTCTGAACACGTTGGGTGGTAAGCCTTTTGTAAGTGGATCCATGAGCATCTTTTCTGTTCTTATATGCTCAAGACTAATTATGTGATCCCGGACTTTATCTTTCACAACATAATACTTTATGTCAATATGTTTAGCAGCACCACTTGACTTATTGTTGTGAGCATAACATACTACTGGATTATTATTGCAGTATTACTTGAGTGGTTTATGTATGTCGTCTACCACTTTCAAACCGGGCATGAATTTCTTCAGCCAATTCACCTGCCCTGTGGCCTCATAACATCCTACAAACTCGGCATACATTGTGGACGATGTAGTGATGGTTTGTTTTGAGCTTTTCCACGATATAGCTCCTCCCATGAGAGTGAATATGTATCCTGACGTGGACTTTCTACCATCTCTTGCATAATTAGAATCTATATACCCCTCTATGTGCAGTGAATCAGACATTCTGTACGTTAGCATGAGACCTATCGCAGAACCGACCAATTTATAAGAGTACAAGTACAATGGCAGCCCGCAGGCGGTCGCACTGTCATACTTGAACCCATATAAACCCGGTAGTCCGTCGAGTACCACGATGGGTCTCGATAAACGATTTACAACAACTAAGATCGTACAGGATTCAACATACATGCCACATATTACATAAAGTTCGTAGATACATTTCATCATCAGAGTATGAATAAAAGTTATTACAAACCGAGTTTGATAATTAAAGCGGAAGCAAAGAAGTTCGAAAATAAAGTTTCCAACATAGTTTGATACAGTGCCAAGTAGGATCACGGTCCACAAAAGCAAAGATAGGAATTAATAAAGAAGCCTGCCCAAGGCTTACTCCTCATCCACAGCGGGATAGAAGCAACTCTTGCAATAACCATGATACACAGTGCCATCTGCAACAATGAGAAAATAAACCCTGAGTATAAGAAGGTACTCAGCTAGACTTACCCGTCATGAACCAGAAATAAAATGACTCCAAGGATTATGCAAGGCTGTATAAGTGGACGTAACTTGACAACATTTTGCGTAAAAGGCAATTGACCCATTGTAAAATTATGATTTCCTTTATCAAGTTAATTATAACTATCCATTTCTAGATTCGCAAACTATCCTGTGCCAAACATGTGGTATATCATTTAGAAGCATACAATAGTAACCATAGCAGGTATTGTAATTCCATATTCATCCGAACCATCATGTTTCATAACACAGTTACTACGATGTTGGAGCTAGTCAAGTTTCTCACTATCTGGGAGAGATGGCGATTCGAATCGATTTCAACCAGCTAGGAATTTATTCCTAACACAAACCCAGGTCTACCAGCCACGATAGCCTTAGGTCACCTTTGATACAACTCAGGTACACATTTCGCGGGTCTGTACCGCGCCGCACAATCTAGAACACCAGATGCCAGGATGCTCAGGCCAAGCCTGCCCTTGGGCTCAGTCTGATCGTTCCCCGGAAGGAGCGCGCAACAAAACAGGTCCTGGCCTGAGTTGAATTACTCGGCTTTGCGGTCGGAACGAGTTATCCGGCCAGCTAAGTGAGAGGCATGCGTTCAATCTTGTCAGAAGTTCCAACAATGGTACGGTCCTTAACCGACACAGACGGGGATAGATCCACACCCAAGACCTCCATGTCTTGTTGCTTCTCTATCGACCTCCCGTCCAGTCTTGATTTACTTTTACCACATGGTTCTGTTTCATGATGGCAGATATAGCCAACCGTGCTCCGGTATCCCCCTATATCTCGCAGGTGACAGGACATCACCCGACTTCTACCGGTCTAAGCATGGCTAAGCATATATTCGATCCTGGACCTATACCGGTTAAAGGGTTAATATCTGGACAAGGAATTTACATGCATCAAGTGGTTCCATTCAACTCTTATAACCTAATGCATCAATCATAAGTACGTAAGTAAACATTTGTAAATTACTGGGAGACTTATAATGCTCTGGGGCTTGCCTCGCAGAAAGGAAGTAGGGCGGTGGTCAGGGCACTCTGGAAGCTCTTCAGGGTTCTGCTCCACGCCTTCGGGAGCTGCGGCTTGCGGATCCTCCTGCTGGTTCCCTTCCTCTACTTCTTCGAATTCCAGCAACGTGATCTCTTCCTCCGATCCTAGATGCATGGGTATGGCGTAAGTATTACGAATGCATATATGTTAACAAGTGCATCATGTTTATTGAGTAGGTGCATATCTCTTCTCGATTATTACTTAACTACTTCTACAATGCATCGACTATGCCACAAAACAGTAGATACTTATTTCACTCATAACTGGAGTTCTACTAATCCAAATACAGTGATCCTGGACTTTCTGGAAGGCTTATCAAATTCTCTACCATTTTGTTATTAACCATTTTTACAGTACACATCATTTTCAACATGCAACTCATCAAACTCCAGAATCTGTCCGGAAACTATTCAACATGCAATATAAAGTAACACTACTTCTACTTCATGTAATCATTCAAAATTTGACAACATAGAATCTACCAACAGTTTAAGCATACCAAATACATTTAAGATAATATAATGGTGAAGCCCAAACTATTTATTTAAAAGCCTTTATTATTTTATTTAGATATCTAGGTTAAATAATAAACACATATCAGATGTACTTCATAAATTCTCAAAAATTTACAGTGCCTTACTAATGCTATCAAAGGACTACTATAAAAATTTCATGTCATTTTACCAAGTAGAACATCCTATACAAAAATGATAAGGCAGCAAGGCTTGAAATAGCATAAATGGAAAACCCTATTAAAAAGTGTCAAGCAACAGATTTCCTATTTTTCTTGGCATCCATATACTACTAGGATTACCTCCAAAAATTTTCATGAATTTTGGATTCATAACTAATTTATAAAAATTTACACAAGGATTAACTATTCATAAAAGAAAAAATATATAACTATAAATCTACACATGCACTAGTCCTCAAATTTTTACCAGAGTTCATATATGCTAAGACTAGCTTACCACAAAATTTTCATAAATTTTGGAGCACATGAACTCTAGATATAAAGTAAACAAATTTGCATGCATTCAAAAGCACATTTCAAATCCCTATTTAAATCTCCAAAAATTTCTACTATACAAGTCAAGAACATATTTTTCCTAAATAGTACACTTCCTAAGGAACACTCACAAATTTATTTCACAATTTTTGGAGCTATTAAACTGAAGATACAAAAATTACAAAACATATGAAATCTGCATTCAAAATGAACTGGATTTAAAACATGGAGTCGCTGACCGGTGGGTCCTACGCGTCAGTTGGACCCACATGTCATCGAGACGAAACAGGGCTGGCGGCGCTACCCTATGGACACGTCCAGAGCTCGTCGATGGCGAGGTTGCCGGCGGTGAGGTCTTCACGACGTGATCTACGTGACCTAGCGCATCTATTGAGCCACTTGGCCGGCCCTATCATCGACGGTAATGACGACGGCGACGGCTATGGTGGCTCGGCGAGGCAGGACAACGGCGGCATGCCGGAGGAAGCTGCGGCGACTCGACCTAGAGCTCGGACGAGCACAACTGAGCTACGGGGAAACTATCTAGCGCGCTAGCGTGGCCTGCAGTGGACGGTGGCGATGTGGCCACGGTGACGGAGGTGGCGGCGGAGCTCCGGTGAGCTCGCGCACGACGCTGGCACTTACCGAGGGCTATCAGCGGGCACAAGAGGAGGCAGTGGGTTGCTGGGGTGGTGGTGGAGCTGTGGCGGTGGTGGAGGAGCAGCGAGGACGGGCTATCGTCGGCACTGATGCCGACGGCTGCTATGGTGCCGAGGCGGCTCTGCTGCGGGCGCTGCGAACAGCGAAGGAGAGCCAGGAAATGAAAAATGGCGAGCGTGGGGAGTGAGCGGGCGCACACGGGGTGATAATGGCCAGCTCTGGCTCAGCGCTGCCCGGCGGATCAGAGTAGTGGCGACGCACGGCCTTCATCGCGTCCACGCGGCGGCCAGCTCCTGAACCGGTCGACCACTGATGATGTCGATTCAGTTTGTTTTAGTGAACCAACACCGAGCCTGACAACGCATGTTCATGAAGCTATATCGGCATAACCGTGACAAATTATTGTACCTTGCCTGAATCAAAGTTGTAGTTCAATGTACCAGCTACAACTATTGTTCAAGAATCATGTTCTAATTCCGAACCAACATCGAGTAAAATCAATCCAAAGTCGGGCTTACAGCACTGTCAGGGTACAAGACTTAGAAAAATTTCTTAAGTGTTGAATCATGATTTTGCTGATTTTTGTGGGACCCATTCAAGCATGTTAGAAGCTAAATCAGTCAATGACCCAAAAATAAAAGTTGTTCCTTATGTCAAATACTACAACTTTGCTATAGTGATCTCCTCCATGCAAGGTCTCTAACACCTAGTTCAACTTTGGTCAAACATGTCACATTCAAATGATGATACACATCAAAGCATGGCTTAATGACCTTTTTACCCCTAACCATGAATATCAAAGTTGTTCATAAAGATACTCTAAACATGTTTAAGCAATTTGCAAGGTCATTCAATCATTTCATGTAGTAGTCACTCATAGGGCCATTTAAAGTAATCACATGAAACATGACTTAAGGACTTGATCATGGAAAATGACATTCATGAACCATGTTCCATTTGTGAACCTAAGCATTGCCAAAATATTTTGGTGACTCATATTAACCAAGTACATGTGTCCACTCATGATCATATGCATATACACATGGAAACATGAAATAATAAGAATGTTGCACATGTTTCAATCGAATGTTTCAAATGTCAAAGCTTGTATATGAATGCTTTATGATCATGCTCATGCTATGCAAGTCAAGTTATGCAAAGCTAACACCCGAGGTGTTACAGCCCCTCCCCCTTATAAAAATCTCATCCCGAGATTTGCAAGACCTACCATTCTTGGAAAAAGGCGGGATAAACTTCTCGTAAATAATCTTCTCTTTCCCACGTAGCATCTTGTTCACTATGATTGTCCCACACCACCTTATAGAACTTAATAATCTTACTCCGTGTTACTCTCTCCATCTCCTCTAATACTCGAATTGGCTTTTCTTCATAGGTCAAATCCGATTGAAGCTGCACGTTGGTGGGTGCAATAGCTTCTTCAGGTACTCGAAGACATTTCTTTAACTGAGAAACATGGAACACATTAAATATTGCACTCATCTCTGGTGGAAGTTGTAACTTATACGCAACATTTCCTTTTCGTTCCAAAATTTTGTATGGCCCTACATATCTTGGTGAAAGCTTCTTTTTCATCCCAAATCTTTTCACACCTTTCATGGGTGATACTCTCAAGTATACATAGTCACCCACTTCAAAAGTCAATGGTCTTCTTCTTTTGTCAGCATAACTCTTTTGTCTTGATTGAGCTGCCTTCATATGTTGTTGGATGATACATACTTGCTCTTTGGCTTCATTGACAAAGTCAATACCAAAGTATCTCCTTTCACCGGGCTCAATCTAATTCAATGGAGTTCTGCACTTTCTGCCATACAAGGCTTCAAATGGAGCCATCTTGATACTTGCTTGATAACTATTGTTATAGGAGAACTCAGCTAAAGGTAACCATTTCTCCCATGAACCTTTTGAAGATATAACACAAGCTCTAAGTAAATCTTCTAGGATTTGATTCACTCGCTCTGTCTGTCCTGAAGTTTGTGGATGATATGCCAAACTTCTGATTAGCTTGGTTCCCAAAGCCTAGTGTAAGTGCTCCCAGAAACAAGCTATGAACTGTGGTCCTCGATCTGAGATTATAGTCCTGGGTACTCCATGCAGTCTCATGATCTGGGAAACATATAACTCAGAGTATTTCCCCACGTGATATGTCGTGTGAACTGGTACAAAATGTGCTGACTTGGTGAGACGATCAATAATTACCCATATTGAATCATGACCTTGTGGCGTCATTGGAAGGCCTGTGATAAAGTCCATGCTGATTTCCTCCCATTTCCATCCTAGAATAGGCAATGGCTAAAGTAATCCAGCAGTTTTCATATGGACGGCTTTCACTCTACTGCAGTTATCACACCTAGCAACATAGGCTGCGATCTCTTTCTTCATCTTGGTCCACCAAAAACGGGTTCTTAAATCTTGATACATTTTACTACTACCTGGATGGATAGACAATTTGGATGAGTGAGCTTCATCTAAAATTTGGTTCCTTAGCTCATGGTCTTTTGGTACCACTAACCGGTCCTCAAACCATAATACACCTCTTTCATCCAATCTAAAATGTTTAGTTTCTTGCTCTTGCATTTTTCTCTTGATGTGACTTATTCCTACATCTGTCTGCTGTAGCTCTATGATTTTACCCTCAAGTGAACAACTGATTGTGATATTGTGTAGTACAGCAGGATGTAGCAAGTTGAATCCATCTTCCAACAATGCTTCCACAGTGTTGCAATGGGACTTCCGACTGAGTGCATCGGCTACTACATTAGCTTTACTCGGATGGTAATGCACTTCTAAATTGTAGTCCTTAATCAATTCTAACCATCTTCGTTGTCTCATGTTTAGCTCAGGCTGGGTAAAGATATACTTGAGGCTTTTGTGGTCAGTATAGATATGACATACATTGCCCAACAAGTAATGTCTCCATATCTTTAATGCATGGACAACGGCTGCAAGTTCCAAATCATGTGTAGGGTAGTTGACTTCATGTTTTCTCAATTGTCGAGAAGCATATGCAATTACTCTTCCTTCTTGCATAAGCACACATCCTAAACCTATTCCCGATGCATCGCAAAATACATCAAAAGGCTTTTCAATGTCTGGTTGTGCTAGCACAGGTGCTGTAGTCAACAAAGTTCTGAGGGTGTGAAAAGCTGCTTCACATTCCGGTGTCCATTTGTACTTCTCATCTTTCTGAAGTAATCTGGTCATAGGCTTAGCTATCTTTGAGAAATCTAGAATAAATCGACGATAGTATCCTGCTAACCCTAGAAAACTCCGAACTTCATGAACCGAAGTTGGGGCTTTCCAATCCATGACCTCTTGTACTTTTGATGGGTCTACAGAGATTCCATCTCTTGATAAAATGTGACCTAAGAAAGGTACTTTGCTCAACCAAAATTCACATTTGCTAAACTTGGCATATAGCTTATGCTCCCTCAGTCTGGATAGGACAATCCTCAGATGCTCTTCGTGATCTGACTCATTTTCTGAATAAATCAATATGTCATCGATAAACACGACCACGAACTTGTCAAGTTCGGGCATGAATACCGAGTTCATCAGGTACATGAAGTAGGCTGGAGCATTTGTTAGTCCGAAAGACATAACCAAATACTCGTATAAGCCATATCTAGTAGAGAAAGCAGTTTTAGGTATATCCTCCGGTCTGATCTTTATCTGATGGTAGCCTGATCTCAAGTCAATTTTGGAGAATACCTTTGCCTTCGCTAGCTGATCGAACAAGATGTCGATGCGGGGTAATGGATATTTGTTCTTGATGGTCACAGC
The DNA here is from genome assembly GCF_019320115.1 of Miscanthus floridulus. Taxonomy (NCBI): domain Eukaryota; kingdom Viridiplantae; phylum Streptophyta; class Magnoliopsida; order Poales; family Poaceae; genus Miscanthus; species Miscanthus floridulus. Next base: position 87,419,226 of record NC_089586.1, read on the forward strand.
ATTGAGTGGTCTATAATCTACACACATTCTCAGTGACTTATCCTTCTTTTTCACAAATAAGGCTGGACATCCCCATGGAGATGAGCTAGGTTGGATAAGACCCTTGTCCAATAGATCTTGCAATTGAACCTTAAGTTCTGCTAACTCATTGGGTGGCATTCTATAGGGCCTTCTGGATGTGGGTGCGGTACCTGGCACTAACTCGATCTTAAATTCCACGTCCCTATCCGGTGGTAGACCTAGTAATTCTTCTGGGAATACATCCAGAAACTCACAAACCACGGGGATATCACATATTGTGGTGGTTTGGATAGCACAGGCTAAATGTTGGGGTTTGAAATCATGGGAGAGTGGTACTAGAAAAGCATTCCCTCCCATGGGTTCTCTCAACATAATAGTGCGGGTGCTAGTGTCAATAAGAACACCATGATCCTTCATCCAATTCATACCTAAGATTACACTTATCGATAACCCGGGCAATATTATCAAATCTGTTGTGTACTCCCTCCCTTGTATGGAGATGAGTACATTTTTTACTATCCTTTTGGTAGTAACAGTTCCCCCTGCTGAACTTATGTTAAAACCCCCTTTGCTTACTTCAATTATTTCTTGATCATGTCTAGATGCAAATGCTTGACTCATAAATGAATGAAAGCTCCCGAATCAAATAAAACAACAGTGGGATGCTTGTTGACAAGAAACATACCAGCCGTGATAACTTCTCCGGCGGGCACTTCCTCCACAGCGGTATAATGCACTTGTCCTTGATGTGCCCTAGCATTCACCTGCCTCTGATTGTTCTGATTTGGGTTGCCATTCCACTTGGGGTGGGGGCACTCCTTGGACCAATGACCCAGTTGGTTGCAGTTGAAACATGGTTGATTACTTCTGAATCCGGTGGAGCTGTCCTGATTGCCATTTCCTTTTGGTAGGGCAATAGTGAATGCCTTACAAAATGGTTTCTGTGGCCTGTTATTCTAAACTTTAGGTGGTGGAGGCCTAAACTTAGGTGCAGGTGGATGGAATTGTGGCCTAGATGTGATAGGCGCTTTTGATTGGAAGGATCCGGATGCACCGGCCTCATATGCCCTCTTGCGACCCTTGGCAACTGCATGCATGTTGTTGTGGTTTTCTTGGGTCAAGGCATCACTAATAAACTCATTGTACGTGGCACACCTAGAATTTGCCATAGTCTTCATTAGTTTAGTACCCAAACCTCGCTTGAAACTTTCTATCTTTTTCTCCTCAGTATCCACGAAACTTGGAGCATATCTTGACAAGTTGTTGAATGCGTGCATATATTCAGTGAGTGACTTTGTTCCTTGAGTGAGCCTCATAAATTCGGCTGCTTTCATGCGCATCAGGCCCGGGGGAATATGATGTCCCCTAAAAGCCAGCTTGAACTGTTCCCAGGTCACTCACGCATTAGCAGGCAAAGACGACAGGAAATGTGTCCACCAGATCCCTGCTAGTCCTTGCAATTGATGAGAAGCATACTCTACTTTCAGATGTTCCGTGACCCTCAACAGATGGAATTTCTGCTCAATGGTATTCAGCCACTCATCGGCCTGCAGTGGTTCCTCAGCCACCTTGAAGATTGGAGGCTTCGTATCCAGAAACTCCTTGAATGTACTGTGCTGATTTGGCTCGGCCCTTGGTTGAAGTGGGTGGCCACGAGCAGTGTTTTGCGTGATAAGGCGCAAAGCTTCCTCCATTGTCCTTTGGCTCCCTAGGAACTGGGTAAAGAACTCCTGAGTAGACGGCGGTGGTGGGGGTGGCAAGTCATCATGGTTGCCATCCTGGCTGCCACCAGCTCCAGCACGGGTTCGCGTCATCTGTGATGTTGCAACAATAAGCGATTATTGGTTGATGTAAGAGATTGCAGATGAATTAGGTACTCATGCCAAACTGAAATTACTGGAGAAAATTCTCAAAATCACAATAAAGACAGAGGCATAACAATTCATTCTCGCAACATGACATCCCCAATTTGACCACTCATCGCACTCATAACGCATGCAAGTTTAAATCGTGATTACCGACAAAGGACTGGAATTGCATTGATGTTCATCTAAACGTGCGATTAATCAACATTACATGATAGTCGGGTTACTAATGCCAATTTCGAACTACAGGTCCATTACATGAATAAAGGTGATACATTAGACCTTCCACTAAGTGCTAAGCGATCTAATCCTCATCATGATCACTATCGAGGTCAGATGTAGGATCATCTCCTTCCTCAGGTTCCACTTCTTCTTCAGGCTCCACTTCTTCTTCTTCTTCCTCGTACCCTTCTAGATCCATTTCTACGGCTCCAGGTGGGACATAAGGGTGGAGCTGATTGTTCAGCAGATGAACCTCTTCATGTAGATTATCATTGTATTCTTCTGCATGGGCCAGCTGCTGCCCCAGCTCAAACTGTCGAGCTCTCAGAACATCTTCCCTGGACCAGGCCGCATTCCTTTGGTGAGTTAACCGAGTCATCTCTTCCATGAGCCTCTCAATCTGTGCGTCGTGCTCCCTCTGAAGCTGACGTCGGTCCTCGTGGGCATGACCAAGAGCACCAGACACTCGTCTGAGGCTACCTTCTACTCCATCTAACACTCTCATCATTGCGAACATGGCACTCATGGAAGGGTTATCACTGTTCTACCCTTCTACTACACCAATCTCCAAAGATCTTCCTCTTGCCTGCTTCCATGAGTTAGTGGAGGGGTTACCCCTCGGAAAGACTCCAGCCAAGGTGGCTGCCAGCTCCTGAGGAAAACGATTTATGATATCCCTCAGAATCCCAAAGGCTGCTCTACCAGCTGCTTCTTCAGTAGTCCTACCAGTGGACTTATAACACCAACCTGTCCACTCAGAATCGTCACCTCAGGGACGAACAACGGCCTCCATAGTAACTAAGAGACCTTCTCCCAACTGCTCATTCGCCCAGAAGTAGCGGGGTTCCATTCCATCAGGATAGCCTACATAGCTGAGCACTCTCCACAAGAGTGTAGGCATCCCAAACTCTCCAAGGAACGTGTGACATTGATGGGTACGTGGAGCAAGCTGACGGCTAGGAGCTCTGCCTCTGGTGGACTTGCGAGCAGTCTGCTTGGTGCGTGCCATCTGCACCATTAACATGTATCCTTTGGTGAGACAATGCCATAATGGATAAGAGTTACATAACCGAGTAAGAATTTTATAAGGGGAGGAACAATGTAATTATGTGACTGATAATTATCATGATGCATGCTCATTCCGTACGTCCTCACAAACTTAGGAAAAATTTGTTTCTAACGGTAGACACGGTGGCATACATTCGTTCTCTCATAAATAGCGTAACTAGCCGAGCTACACGTTTCGTTGTTAGTGTTCCTGCATAAGATTTCATTTCAGCCCTAAACCCATAATGAATATGCAGAATGTAATTGTAAATACTTCCATATATGTATACCCATACATATACTTCTGTATCAATCTACCCGACAATAATTTAAACCCACAATTACATACGTACCATATACATATGCAAGCATGCATACATAGCCGTACCAAAGCTAACTCTTCCCGACCGCACGCTTACATCTTGCGGTCATGTCACTTATCATCTTACCTTGGCGTAGAGGCATTTGATCAATACATTACCACTCAAGTGAATGGCATCCATACAATAGCACACCGTATGGACGACGAAGTAAAAACCCCCATGTTAGTACTTAAATAGCCACCTAATAGTCCTTAATTTGGGCATAAGGAAAGTGATCATTGGCACACTTTAGATTTCAAATACCTATTAAATAACTATTAGTTGCTAGAGAAGGGTTTTTGGAAAACAAAAACTTTTGTTTTAAATACACTTGTGACAATTAACGTTGAATCTTGCTCTGATGCCAGCTGTCGCAGAACTGACCAATTTATAAGAGTACAAGTACAATGGCAGCCCGCAGGCGGTCGCACTGTCATACTTGAACCCATATAAACCCGGTAGTCCGTCGAGTACCACGATGGGTCTTGATAAACGATTTACAACAACCAAGATCATACAGGATTCAACATACATGCCACATATTACATAAAGTTCGTAGATACATTTCATCATCAGAGTACGAATAAAAGTTATTACAAACCGAGTTTGATAATTAAAGCGGAAGCAAAGAAGTTCGAAAATAAAGTTTCTAACATAGTTTGATACAGTGCCAAGTAGGATCACGGTCCACAAAAGCAAAGATAGGAATTAATAAAGAAGTCTGCTCAAGGCTTACTCCTCATCCACAGCAGGATAGAAGCAACTCTTGCAATAACCATGATACACAGTGCCATCTGCAACAATGGGAAAATAAACCCTGAGTACGAGAAGGTACTCAGCTAGACTTACCCGTCATGAACCTGAAATAAAATGACTCCAAGGATTATGCAAGGCTGTATAAGTGGACGTAACTTGACAACATTTTGTGTAAAAGGCAATTGACCCATTGTAAAATTATGATTTCCTTTATCAAGTTAATTATAACTATCCATTTCTAGATTCGCAAACTATCCTGTGCCAAACATGTGGTATATCATTTAGAAGCATACAATAGTAACCATAGCAGGTATTGTAATTCCATATTCATCCGAACCATCATGTTTCATAACACAGTTACTACGATGTTGGAGCTAGTCAAGTTTCTCACTATCCGGGAGAGACGGCGATTCGAATCGATTTCAACTAGCTAGGAATTTATTCCTAACACAAACCCAGGTCTACCAGCCACGATAGCCTTAGGTCACCTTTGATACAACTCAGGTACACATTTCACGGGTCCGTACCGTGCTGCACAATCTAGAACACCAGATGCCAGGATGCTCAGGCCAAGCCTGCCCTTGGGCTCAGTCTAATCATTCCCCAGAAGGAGCGCGCAACAGAATGGGTCCTGGCCTGAGTTGAATTACTCGGCTTCGCGGTTAGAACGAGTTATCCGGCCAGCTAAGTGAGAGGCATGCGTTCAATCTTGTTAGAAGTTCCAACAATGGTACGGTCCTTAACCGACACAGATGGGGATAGATCCACACCTAAGACCTCCATGTCTTGTTGCTTCTCTATCGTCCTCCTGTCTAGTCTTGATTTACTTTTACCACATGGTTATGTTCCACGATGGCAGATATAGCCAACCGTGCTCCGGTATCCCCCTATATCTCACAGGTGACAGGACATCACCCGACTTCTACCGGTCTAAGCATGGCTAAGCATATATTCGATCCTGGACCTATACCGGTTAAAGGGTTAATATCTGGACAAGGAATTTACATGCATCAAGTGGTTCCATTCAACTCTTATAACCTAATGCATCAATCATAAGTACATAAGTAAACATTTGTAAATTACTAGGAGACTTATAATGCTCCGGGGCTTGCCTCGCAGAAAGGAAGTAGGGCGGTGGTCAGGGCACTCTGGAAGCTCTTTAGGGTTCTGCTCCACGCCTTCGGGAGCTGCGGCTTGCGGATCCTCCTGCTGGTTCCCTTCCTCTACTTCTTCGAATTCCAGCAACGTGATCTCTTCCTCCGATCCTAGATGCATGGGTATGGCGTAAGTATTACGAATGCATATATGTTAACAAGTGCATCATGTTTATTGAGTAGGTGCATATCTCTTCTCGATTATTACTTAACTACTTCTACAATGCATCGACTATGCCACAAAACAGTAGATACTTATTTCACTCATAACTAGAGTTCTACTAATCCAAATACAGTGATCCTGGACTTTCTGGAAGGCTTATCAAATTCTCTACCATTTTGTTATTAACCATTTTTACAGTACACATCATTTTCAACATGCAACTCATCAAACTCCAGAATCTATCCGGAAACTATTCAACATGCAATATAAAGTAACACTACTTCTACTTCATGTAATCATTCAAAATTTGACAACATAGAATCTACCAACAATTTAAGCATACCAAATACATTTAAGATAATATAATGGTGAAGCCCAAACTATTTATTTAAAAGCCTTTATTATTTTATTTAGATATCTAGGTTAAATAATAAACACATATCAGATGTACTTCATAAATTCTCAAAAATTTACAGTGCCTTACTAATGCTATCAAAGGACTACTATAAAAATTTCATGCCATTTTACCAAGTAGAACATCCTATACAAAAATGATAAGGCAGCAAGGCTTGAAATAGCATAAATGGAAAACCCTATTGAAAAGTGTCAAGCAACAGATTTCCTATTTTTCTTAGCATCCATATACTACTAGTATTACCTCCAAAAATTTTCATGAATTTTGGATTCATAACTAATTTATAAAAATTTACACAAGGATTAACTATTCATAAAAGAAAAATCTATAACTATAAATCTACACATGCACTAGTCCTCAAATTTTTACCAGAGTTCATATATGCTAAGACTAGCTTACCACAAAAATTTCATAAATTTTGGAGCACAGGAACTCTAGATATAAAGTAAACAAATTTGAATGCATTCAAAAGCACATTTCAAATCCCTATTTAAATCTCCAAAAATTTCTACTATACAAGTCAAGAACATATTTTTCCTAAATGCTACACTTCCTAAGGAACACTCACAAATTTATTTCACAATTTTTGGAGCTATTAAACTGAAGATACAAAAATTACAAAACATACAAAATCTGCATTCAAAATGAACTGGATTTAAAACATGGAGTCGCTGACCGGTGGGACCTACGCGTCAGTTGGACCCACATGTCATCGAGACGAAACAGGGCCGGCGGCGCTACCCTACGGACGCGGCCAGAGCTCGTCGACGGCGAGGTTGCCGGTGGTGAGGTCTTCATGACGAGATCTACGTGACCTAGCGCATCTATTGAGCCACTTGGCCGGCCCTATCATCGACGATAATGACGACGGCTATGGCTATGGCGGCTCGGCGAGGCAGGACAATGGCGGCATGCCGGAGGAAGCTGCGGCGACTCAACCTAGAGCTCGGACGAGCACAACTGAGCTACGGGGAAACTATCCAGCGCGCTAGTGTGGCCTGCAGTGGACGGTGGCGACGTGGCCACGGCGATGAAGGTGGCGGCGGAGCTCCGGTGAGCTCGCGCACGGCGCTGGCACTTACCGAGGGCTATCAGCGGGCACGAGAGGAGGCAGTGGGTTGCTGGGGTGGTGGTGGAGCTGTGGCAGTGGCGAAGGAGCAGTGAGGATAGGCTATCGTCGGCACTGACGCCGATGGCTGCTACGGTGCCGAGGCAGCTCTGCTGCGGGCGCTGCGAACGGCGAAGGAGAGCCGGGAAATGAAAAATGGCGAGCGTGGGGAGTGAGCGGGCGCATGCGGGGTGATAATGGCCAGCTCTGGCTCGGCGCTGCCCGGCGGATCAGAGCAGTGGCGACGCGCGGCCTTCATCGCGTCCACGCGGCGGCCAGCTCCTGAACCGGTCGGCCACTGACTATGTCGATTCAGTTCGTTTCAGTGAACCAACACCGAGCCTGACGACGCATGTTCATGAAGCTATATCGGCGTAACCGTGACAAATTATCATACCTTGCCTGAATCAAAGTTGTAGTTCAATGTACCAGCTACAACTATTGTTCAAGAATCATGTTCTAATTCTGAACCAACATCGAGTAAAATCAATCCAAAGTCGGGCTGACAGCACTGTTAGGGTACAAGACTTAGAAAAATTTCTTAAGTGTTGAATCATGATTTTGCTGATTTTTGTGGGACCCATTCAAGCATGTTAGAAGCTAAATCAGTCAATGACCCAAAAATAAAAGTTGTTCCTTATGTCAAATACTACAACTTTGCTTTAGTGATCTCCTCCATGCAAGGTCTCTAACATCTAGTTCAACTTTGGTCAAACATGTCACATTCAAATGATGATACACATCAAAGCATGGCTTAATGACCTTTTTACCCCTAACCATGAATATCAAAGTTGTTCATAAAGATACTCTAAACATGTTTAAGCAATTTGCAAGGTCATTCAATCATTTCATGTAGTAGTCACTCATAGAGCCATTTAAAGTAATCACATGAAACATGACTTAAGGACTTGATCATGGAAAATGACATTCATGAACCATGTTCCATTTGTGAACCTAAGCATTGCCAAAATATTTTGGTGACTCATATTAACCAAGTACATGTGTCCACTCATGATCATATGCATATACACATGGAAATATGAAATAATAAGAATGTTGCACATGTTTCAATCGAATGTTTCAAATGTCAAAGCTTGTATATGAATGCTTTATGATCATGCTCATGCTATGCAAGTCAAGTTATGCAAAGCTAACACCCGAGGTGTTACAAGACCCTTCGTACCTTGCAAGTAACGCAAAACTTTCTTTACTAATTTCCAGTTTTCTATTCCTGGATTACTCTGATATCTGCCAAGTAATCCGGTAACAAATGCTAAGTCAGGGCGAGTACACACTTGAGCATACTATAAACTTCCGACAGCTAAACTATATGGAACCACTTTTATTTGATCGATCTCATATTGGTTCCTAGGACATTAAAATTCCCCATATCTGTTGCCCTTGACTATGGGAGCAGGTGAAGACTTATAATTTTACATACTGTATTTCTTTAGAACTTTTTCTAAGTATGTTTTTTGTGATAATCCTAAAACCCCCTTTTCTCTATCTCGGTGAATCTCTATTCCTAGGACGAATGAAGCTTCACCGAGATCCTTCATATCAAACTTTGAGGACAAGAACTTCTTTGTTTCTAGTAGTAGATTAACATCACTTCTAGCGATCAAGATGTCATCCACATACAAGACTAGGAAAATGTATTTTTGAAACCCATACTTTCTTATTGTACTATCAAACTTCAAATACCACTGTCTTGAAGCTTGTTTTAATCCGTAAATGGATTTCTTCAGTTGGCATCACATATGTTCTTTTCCTTCCACAACAAAGCCTTTTGTTTGTGCCATGTAAACATTTTCCTCCAGATCCCCATTTAGGAACGCCGTCTTTACATCCATCTAATGTAATTCTAAATCGTAATGTGCTACAAGCGTCATTATGATTCTAAAAGAATTCTTACATGAGACTAGAGAAAATGTCTCATTATAATCTATACCTTCTCTTTACATGAAGCCTTTCACCATAAGTCGCGCTTTGAATCTTTCTATATTCCCTTTGGAGTCATGTTTAGTTTTGTAGACTCATTTACAGCCTACTATTTGGGCTCCTTTAGGAATTGTTTCTAAGTCCCAAACATGGTTGGTTTTCATTGATTTCATTTCATCTTCCATGGCTTCAAGCCACTTGGATGAGTGAGCGCTTCTCATGGCTTCTTCAAATAAGGTATGATCACCATTCATTTGGAATTCCCCACATTCATAAACTTCGTAGTCATCAGGAATGGTTGATCTCCTAACTCTATGAAACCTTCTAGGGGCCTCGTTAGATGACTCTTGTTCTATATGAGGCTATTGTTGCTCTCTCTCATGTGTGACAACGGGTTCTTGGGGATCCTGAAGGACAGGTTTCTCATGTTCATTTATTGTTACCACAGGAGAACTAACAACAGGTGATGTTACTACAGTGTCTTGCACTATTGGTACAACAACAATAGGTAGCGTGAAGAATGGCTCCTGAACCATAGGAGTGGGCACGTATACCCGCTTCTCTTCAAAACTAATTTCTCACACTACCATGCTCCCCCTGATCATATCATCCTCTAAGAAGACAACATGTCTTATTTCTACAAACTTTGTTTGTCTGTCAGGACAATAGAAGCGATAACCTTTTGACTTTTCTAGATAGCCAATGAAATAACAACTGATCATCTTGGAGTCTAGCATCCCTATGTTTGGGTTAAAAACTTTTGCCTCAGCTGGATAACCCCACACACGTAAATAGTTAAGTGAGGGTTCCTTTTCTGTCCACAACTCATATGGTGTTTTGGGCACCGACTTGCTTGGCACTCGATTAAGTATATGAATGGCGGTTTTTAACGCCTCCATCCATAAACTTATCGGTAGGGTAGAGTAACTTATCATGCTTCTCACCATATCCATTAAGGTACGATAGCATCTTTCAGCTACTCCATTCTGCTGAGGCTCGCCTGGTGTAGAATAATGGGCTACTATGCCATTTTCCTGTAAGAACCTTGCAAAGGGTCTAGGAACTTGGCCATATGGGGTGTGTCGACCGTAGTACTCTCCCCCATGATCGGACCTTACTACCTTAATCTTTAAGTTGTGCTGATTTTCTACTTCAGCATTAAATATCTTAAATTTATCCAATGCTTCTGATCTTTCTTTAATTGGATAAATATAGCCAAAACGAGAATAGTCATATGTGAATGTTATAAATGAATCATAACCATCCACACTCTTCATAGGAAAAGGTCCACAGATGTCTGTGTGAACTATTTCTAAAATTTCTACGCTTTGTTTGGCATCTTTCTTTATTTTCTTAACGTGCTTTCCTTTTATGCAATCAATGCATTGCTCTAAATCTAAAAATTCAAAAGGCAGAAGAATTGTTTTCTTAATCAATTGCTCTATTCTCCCCCTCAAAATATGGCCTAAACAATAGTGCCATAATTTCGATGATACATCATGAACTCTCTTCCACTTATTACTTGCATTCATAAACAAAGAGGCATTCTCATTCTCAGTATATACATCATTCACATTCTCAGAAAGTGATAATAAATAAAGCTTGTCTTGTCGGAAGGCAAGACCAACACACTTATTATTAATCACAATCCTATATTTGCCATTACCAAAATGGCAATCATATCCATCATCATCTAAATGTGAAACGCTTATTAAGTTTCTTCGCAAAGAGGGTACATATAGAACATCTGAAAGCTTAAGTACAAAACCATCAACTAATTCTAGAGAGAGATCTCCAATGGCTTCAACTTTAGCTTCAACTCTATTTGCTACTTTAATTCTTCTTTCTCCTCTTTGCAGGGTCCTCCTCGTATAGAATCCCTGTAATAAATTTGTAACATGAACAGTTGCACCTGAATCAATCCACCAAGTGGATTTTTCATAACTTAAATACAAGGATTCATCTATGAATGTAATGAAATCCTCACATCTCTTTAGAAGGCTATTCAATAAGTCTGGACAGTCCCTCTATAATGTCCATGCTTCTTGCACCATTTACACTGATCCTTCTCAACTTGAGCATTGTTGTTCTTCGGATGGTGGTCATTCTAAGGGTCTTTCCCTTAAGGTTTGACATTCTTATTAAAATTCTTCTTTTTGTTGTCCTTCACAAGGTTAGCAAAGTCACCCTGTGAGCTTTTCAGCTTCTCCTCTTCTTGCACACACATTGCAATGAGCTTCTCAATGTCCCACTTATCGGGCTACATGTTGTAGTTAACAACAAAAGTTTCATATTCTTTTGGCAAGGAATCTAAAACCAAATGAATTAGGAACTCATCTTTGAGGCCCAAATTCATTGGCTTTAGCTTCGAAGCCGTGTTGCACGTCTTTATTATGTGCTCTATGATACCGTCACCAGTGTATTTTTCATTGAATAATTTCGTGATCAAAGTACTGGCATAAGCCTTTGAAGAGCCAGTAAACTGACTCTCTACTTTCTTAAGATACTCTATGGTGGTATCACAATCTGGGATGGACTCCCTTATAGCATCTAAAATTGTGGACTTAGCCACCATCAAGCACTTGCGGTTTGAAATGTCCCATTTCTTGCGTTCGAGATCATACTTCATCCGCACTTCTACATGGACTTCCGCATCAGTCTCATTATCTTCCCTCACCAGGTCCACTGGCTCAGTCAAACACGTGGAGGTAACTGCTAGGTCATTTTCAGATAGCACAAGTGCTAGTTCATACTTCTCTCGCCATACCCTGTAGTTGCCCACTTCAAAAAGCGGTACGTGCGAGATAAAAGCCATTGGGTTGAGTCCTGAAAAACACCGTCAGAGATAGTGAGAAAATATGACATCATAATTGCATGCTTTAATTTAACGTTGGTCAAAATTAAAACATACAATATTCTTATACACTAATTCTACATCACCGTTGAGCAGAAATAGAATTAATGCATGAAAAACTTATTAATGAACATTATTTTTTTTTGTGAATTAATGAACATTAAAATATTGATATTATCAATGTTGGTTAGAAAAACAATAATATTAAAATTTACTGAATAAAATTCAACTGTCCTTCAAATTAAATTCTCCCATTGGTTTAAATTTAATTACAAGATAATAAACTTTAACATTACAGTGGAAACATGAAAAAATTATTTGTCTGCTTTTCAGAAGCATTTCACTGTGCTAATCTACTCTCTGAAAAAATTATTCTGTTGGTTCAAATTTTGACAGAGATTGAAACTGGACAAAAAATCATAAAAATTTGCTTCTGAAAATGAATAAAACAAAAACTCAGTTTGTACTGTTCATTTAGTCCAGCCCGTTGAAACAGTGCTCGACCCAACAGCGAAATTCTGCCCGCGCGCCCACGCTCATGGCCCAGCAGCGGCCTAACAGAGCGCGCGCGCCCGCTCCCCGTGCTCAGGCCACAACCTGGGCCTGGGCCGGGATTCTCCTTCCCCGCCTAGGCTATATCTGGCCTAATGGCTCTCAACCATTCATCATGAATGGACGGTTGTCCGTCGTTCTCGGTGGATATAAAAATGGCGACGACGGCCACGCGCCCGAACCCTAGGTCATTCTTCGCATTCTCTTCTCTCTCTTCGCCGCGGCGTTGGCTCTCTCTTCCACTCTCACTCCAAACCACGATGGCCCAAGAGAGAAAGCGTGGGGGCACCGCCGTGGCGCCCTTCGCCGGTGCACTCGTGCGGCTAGATCCGCGCATGGCGCCATCGAGCGGCACCACGGTGGTGTTCGTTTTGCACCCCACACGCGCTACGGTGGAGACTTTCCCAAAACCCTAGATCTGACCGGCGCTGTCGTAGGTCCCCTCGCTAGAGCGCGTGCTCCCCAGTGGGTGAGCGCGCCGTCGTCGAGCGGTCCTATGACGGTGCCCTCGGCCAGGCTCATGCGCAAGGCGGTGAGCGCGGCTCGCCTCCTCCCTACACGCCGGTGAGGTGGTGGAGGAGCTCCTTCCTGTGCGATGGTAGGATACAACCCACGCCATGGCAATGGTGACGTGTGATGGAGAGTCTGGGTAGGTCCTCTCCTTCATCTGATCTATTTCTAGGGTTAGGGTTTGGGTTTGAGTTCCTTTTCAAAATCGAGATCCTTTCTTTCCCCTTTTCTTCACTCGATTAGGGTTTAGAGTTCAGATCGAACCCTTTGCTTAGGTCCGAATCAGATCTCTCACCTCCTTCTAATTACTGCTACTCGGTTTTCTACCTCGATAAGCTAGATCTATGCCTAGTTAGGCGACTGATACCATTGATAGGATATTACAGAATCGCTAGCCATAGATCTAGCATACCTACTGATATTTGATGAAGTGTAAACCCAAGAACATAAACTAAAATGAGAAACAGAGGGAAAGAGGGAGAGAGAGAGAGAGAGGTTGCGGAGGTGCAAACCATTAGCCGCCTTCGTAGAAGACGAACTGGCCATGAGGTTGCTCGTCGGTGATGCGGTGAAGCCCAGCGATGAAGGCACTGTCGCGGTGGTGATAGTGAAGAGGCGGCGATGGCCAGTGGCGGTCTTTCTGTCGCTGGCAGCACCCCTCTTAGATCGGTTAGGATTTAAGAACTATAGGTAGTGTTGGGTACCATAAAACAGGGTACCCCGAGCGTACACCAAAAGGGGCACTTAAATCCCATCAATGACAAAGTTAGAGGGTAAGCCATGGGCTCATCACCAGCCCCGTCCGAGCCCACTAGGCTCTCCGCCTTGCCTCAGGCCTCTCACGGGAGGTCTCGGCGTCCTGACGTAATCTCCGCCTCGCGCAAGGCCTCTCACGAGAGGCCTCGGCAAGGAGCCCAATCTCCGTCTCGCCCGAGGCCCTGTGCCTACAACCTTGAATGAGACAGCTATTCTCCGTATCGCTCGAGGCCGGCATGTCCATAGCCCATCGCCCTCGCCTCGATCGGTCTTCCCGACAGCATGTCATGTCCCATTAATACGTCAACCACTCCCGCAATCTCAGCCGGACGATGGCTCGACACCGTGGAGTGGCCGATGGGACATGAGGTCGCATCAGCGCCATACCGGCTGAGATAGGGCATGGCGGGGATTACCGGCCACTGTATTCTGATGCTGTGCCCATGATCAGCGCCTGCGCTACACTGTGCCCTGCGATCCCCGCCTCAAAAACAACACGACATGGGCAGCCTGGCCCGGGTCATCATCGCCTCCGAACCGGCACACCAGATCAACTGCTCCCTCCGGGCCTTGGCACTCTGCACCAGGGTCTCGGCTATCTCGGGATTCACGTCTGCCGAGACCCCCCACTGCGGTTCAGCCTCGGCACTGACCGAGCCTCGGCCTCGCACACAGTTAATCCACAGTGACCCGCACGCTGACCGCCGCACCCGCTCCGAGGCAGCCCTAGAGCTCCCATGACGCACAGGATCAGATGTGACCAGCACGCCACCCTAGTGCTCCAAGGATGGACCACTCCGATGACTACGCCGCCACAGGAACAGGCTATAGGGCTCGGACACGCCGCCTCTGTTCGCACGACGCTGTATAGTTAGCACATGTACTACCCTTGTCCTCCCTTCAAACAATAAAAGGAAAGGACTTGGGCCATTTCTAGGGGACAGGTTCTCACGAAGAGCAACACCCTGTAACACGCACACTTCCCTGCCGCTTGAGAGCAACGTCTCAAGCAGCCCACATCACTCCTCGCCGAGACCTGGGACTGGCTCCCTCTCTCACCTAGCTTGTAGCCCCCTACTACAAGCACTTCGGTGCAAGGAATACAAGATCAATCTCCCTGACTAGACGTAGGGCACGAATTGCCCGAACCAGTATAAGCCTTATGTCTCTTTGCATCACCATCTAGAATCGAGAACACGCAGAACAAATTCACTAGTTGGTTGAGGACCCTCCGGTCCAAAACACCGACAGTTGGCGCACCAGGTAGGGGCCTTTGCGTGTCAGCTTTGTCATCCCAACAAGTTCCGAATGGCAGACCTCGTACGACCGCTGCGTCTTAGCACGGTGGTGTGGTTTAGGAGCCTAGAGTTCATGTCTCTAAGGCACGAGTATGACATGGTACTTCTCACACCCCAAGCCCCGCCAGCCGATGACGACGTCATGCATCGGCAGCCCAGGCACAGGCGGTGCCGGGCGGCCGCTCTCGCCGTGCTCGCCGGGCATGATGCGAGCAGAATCACCCTGATGCTATGTGAACCCAGGGTGACTCACCGCTCTCCGCCGGCATCCCACGACTAGCTATTGGCACAGGGTCCCTGGTTGGGGATCTGTCTAGCCTGAGCCTAGACAAGGGAAAAACGTCGGTGGCACCCGGCGATGCCCCGACATCAAGCTCCGCTCCACCACTCCCTGAGGAGCCAACTCTGGTGGAGCAGAGCCCGGCGACGGCACTATCTCCATACCCCTTCGGGTTGAGAAATGTCGCCGCGTCTTATGCTTACGCCTATGCTTCCGCTCACGTGGATCTCTCGGAGCGCCGCCAGCGCTTCGCTCTCAACTTCGACACCACTGCGTCAACCCACACCCACGCTGACTCCTCGGAGGAGGACGAGGCATGGGCCAGAGCGGATTTCTCCGACCTCCACGACTGTGAAACCATGCGCCGCTTCCTGGCCGCTAGTGACTATTGCTTTGGCTACTCCGATTCTGACGGTGGAAGTACTTACGATCCCACTCATGAGTGCTTCCATGTCGGACTTGGGATGCCAAGCACGGGCGACGAGGATGAGGGGGCAGACAACCGCACTCTGCTTCATCAGGGAACGGGCGATGCTATGCCTTCACGCATTGTCCCACCGGCAGCATGGAACGAGAACCTTGCCCTCGGACAATTCTGATGCCCGGACCTGGAACAACTCCGCGAGCTTCAGGCCAAGGTCGAGCAAGATCGACTCCTTCTGCAACAGCTTCGAAGCACTCTCGAGCAGGAGCAGCAAGGCCGCGGTGACGGCAGAGGAGCTCGGCGATGGGCTCGTGATGTGCACCACCGCATCAACGACGACGAAGGGGACGATCGTCCCCCAATCTTCAATCGCGCTAGCTAGAATGTCGCGGCTGTGGCAATACTAGTGCGCGCGATGCTCGAGCCCTCCACCATAGAAGGACGACGGGTTCACGGCGAGCTTCGGGATCTCCTCGAGACCGCCGCAGTGTAGCAGGCCGAGAGTTTCGCCTCCCGATGGCGCAGTGCCATCTCGGACCTCCCCTCGGCACCGCATCGGCAGGATAGGAAGGCCTCGGTTCGTCCCGTGCCTGCTCGGGTGCCGGCAATCGATAGGGTCCCCCCATTCCACGACCGCCTCGATAACCAACACGAGGCACAGGGTGACCACGAGGTGGTCAGCCAACGACGATGCCACGACAGTGAGGGGCCCACCTGAGGCTACCATCCGCATCGGGGCGGCCGCTATGACAGCGGAGAAAACCGCAGTCCTTCTCCCGAACCTCCCGACCCCCGAGTCTTTAGCAAAGCCATCCGCAACGCTCAGTTTCTAGCCCAGTTTCGCCAGCCAGCCAACCTCACAAAGTATAGCGGCGAGACCAACCCCGAGCTCTGGCTCGCCGATTACCACCTGGCTTGTCAGCTAGGTGGCGCGGACGATGACCTGCTCATCATCCGCAACATCCCCTTGCTCTTGTTAGACTCGGTGCGAGCCTGGCTCGAGCACCTTCCTCCCTCTCAGATCCACGACTGGCACGACTTGGTTAGGATCTTTGTTGGGAATTTCCAGGGCACATACGTGCACCCTAGAAACTCCTGGGACCTTAAGAGTTGTCGCTAGAAACCAGGCGAGTCTCTCCGAGACTTCATCCGGTGCTTCTCTAAACAGTGCACCGAGCTACCCAGCGTTGGCGATTCAGAGATCGTCCAGGCTTTTCTCTCTGGCACCACCTGCCGAGACTTGGTCCGAGAATTGGGCTGGAACGTGCCACGCTCGGCTACCGCGCTCCTCGACATCGCCACCAACTCCGCCTTGGGCGAAGAGGCTATAGGGGCCATCTTCCCCGAGAACGATGCCAAGGGGAAGCGGAGGGATGAGGCCCCCGAGGCCTCGGTTCCCCGTCTCCCCAAAAGAAAGAAAAAGGATCGCCAGGGGAAGCGGGCCGTCCTCGAGGCCGATCTGGTCACAGCCGCAGAACGCAAGAATCCCTGAGGCCCTAGGGGCCCCAGACCTTTCGACGACATGCTTAAGAAACCCTGCCCTTACCACCAAGGCCCGATCAAGCACGCCCTCGAGGATTGCTCCATGCTGTGGCGTTACTACACTAGGCTCGGGCTCCCCGACGACAACACCAAGCAGATGGGCGCCGACGACTGGGACGATGACAAGGACGACGGGTTCCCTGAGGTACACAACGCCTTCATGATCCGCGGCAGCAAAAGAGGGACCGCCGAGAGGTCTTCTCGGTCAAGGTGGCCACTCCTTGATACCTCGACTGGTCTCGGGAGGCGATCACCTTTGATCGAGATGACCGCCCCAACCATGTTCCGAATCCTGGGTAGTACCCACTTGTTGTCGACCCAATCATCGGCAACACCCGACTCTCCAAGGTGTTGATGGACGGAGGCAGCGGCCTCAATATCCTCTACGCCAACACCCTAGAGCTCTTGGAGATTGACCGATCGAGGCTCCGAGGTGACGTCGCACCCTTCCACGGCATCGTGCTAGGGAAACGCACGCGACCCCTCGGGCGCATCGACCTTCCCGTCTGCTTCGGCACCCCCTCCAACTACCACAAGGAAGTCCTTACCTTTGAGGTGGTCAGGTTTGGGGGAACCTACCACGCCATCCTGGGGCGGCCGTGCTACGCCAAGTTCATGGCAGTCCCCAACTATACCTACCTCAAGCTCAAGATGCCAGGGCCCAGCGGCATCATCACGATTGAGTCCACGTACGAACATGCATACGACTGCGACGTCGAGTGCATCGAGTATGCCGAGGCCCTCGCGGAGGCCGAGACCCTCATCGCCAACCTTGACCAACTCAGTGGTGAGGCGCCTGACTCCAAGTGTCATGTAGGGGTGTTCGAGCCCGCGGAGGCCATCAAGCTCGTCCCGGTTGACCCCACCTGCCTCGATGACCGGGCACTAAGGATCAGCGCCACCCTCGACATCAAATAGGAAGCTGTGCTCGTTGACTTCCTCTGTGCGAATGCTGAAATATTCGCATGGAGTCCCTCAGACATGCCGGGCATACCGAGGGAGGTCACCGAGCACGCCTTGGACATCTGGGCCAGCTCTAGACTGGTGAAGCAACGCCTGCGCCGATTTGACAAGGAAAAGCGTAGGGCCATCGGCGAGGAGGTATAGAAACTCTTGGCGGCCGGGTTCATCAAGGAAGTGTCCCACCCAAAGTGGTTGGCTAACCCCATGTTAGTTAGGAAGAAAAATGGGAAATGGAGGATGTGTGTAGACTACACCGGTTTGAACAAAGCCTGTCCAAAAGTCCCCTTCCCATTACCCCGAATCGATCAGATCATTGACTCCACTGCGGGGTGCGAGACCCTGTCTTTCCTTGATGCGTATTCTGGTTACCATCAAATCAAGATGAAAGAGTCCGACCAGCTTGTGACTTCTTTCATCACCCCATTCGGCATGTACTGCTACGTGGACTATGCCTTTCGGCCTCAGAAACATAGGGGCCACGTACCAGCGGTGCATGACTAGGTCTTTGGTGACCACATTGGGCAAACCGTTGAGGCCTATGTGGACGACATCATGGTCAAGACTAGAAAGGCCGAGGATCTCGTCGACAACTTGAGGATAGCCTTCAAATGCCTTAGAGAGAAGGGCATCAAGCTCAATCCCGAGAAGTGTGTGTTCGGGGTCCCCCGAGGCATGCTCTTGGGATTCATAGTCTCGAAACGTGGCATCAAAGCCAACCCAGAGAAGGTCTCGGCCATAACCAGCATAGGACCAATCAGAGACCTTAAGGGAGTGCAGAGGGTCATGGGATGCCTTGCAGCCCTAAGCCGCTTCATCTCATGCCTCGGCGAAAAAGGCTTGCCTCTGTACCGACTCTTGAGAAAATCCGAGCATTTTTCTTGGACCCCTGAGGCCGAAGAAGCCCTCGACAGATTCAAAGCGCTATTCACAAATCATCCCGTCCTGGTACCCCCGGCTAGGGACAAGGCCCTCTTACTCTACGTTGCCGCAACAACCCAAGTGGTCAGCGCTGCCGTAGTAGTAGAGAGGCAGGAAGAGGGGCATGCTCTACCCACCCAATGACCTATTTACTTCATCAGCGAAGTGCTATCCGAGACCAAAACACGTTACCCCCACATCCAGAAGCTGGTCTACGCTGTAGTCCTAGCCCGGCGCAAGCTGCGTCACTACTTCGAGTCTTACCCAGTGACTGTGGTATCGTCTTTCCCCTTGGGAGAGATAGTCCATAACCAGGAGGCCTCAGGCAGGATAGCCAAGTGGGCCGTCGAGCTTATGGGGGAAGCCTTGACTTTTATGCCTTGGAAAGCAATTAAGTCTCAGGTCTTGGCCGATTTTGTGGCTGAGTGGATCGACACCCAATTACCACCTGCTCAAGTCTAGACAGAATGCTGGACCATGTACTTCAACGGGTCTCTGATGAAGACTGGGGCAGGCGCAGGTCTCCTCTTCGTCTTGCCCCTCGGAGTACACATGCGCTACATGGTGTGGCTCCACTTCGCCGCCTCCAACAACGTGGCCGAGTATGAGGCCCTCGTCAATGGCTTGCAAGTCACCATCGAACTTGGGGTACGGCGTCTCGATGTCTGGGGCGACTCACAGCATGTCATCGATCAAGTCATGAAGGAGTCAAATTGCCTCGACCCCAAAATGGAGGCTTACTACAAGATGGTACGTCGCTTAGAAGACAAGTTCGACGGTCTCGAACTAAACCACATCGCGCAGAAGTACAACGAGGCCACCGATGAACTAGCAAAGATGGCCTCGGCACGAGCTCCGATCCCCCCGAACGTCTTTACTAGGGACCTCCACAAACCTTCCATTGGCTACACCTCGGTAACAGAGGAGGGCCCACTTGTGGAATCCACGGCGGGGCTCGATGCCCCCTCTACTGCCGAGACCCCCTCGACCAAGCCTGAGGTCATTGAAGTCAACACCGAGCATCCATAGACCGACCAAGATGTAGATTGGCTAATCCCGTTCCTCGATTGGCTTGATCGGGGGGAGCTTCCTAGTGATAGGACCGAAGCCCGACGGCTTGCGCGCCGAGCCAAGACTTACGTCCTCTGCAATAACGAATTGTACAGGCGAAGTCCCTCTGGTGTCCTCCAACGATGCATCACCGCCAAGGCAGGCCGAGCCTTGCTTTGGGACTTGCACATAGGGGCCAGCGGGCACCATGCGGCGCCTCGGACGCTCGTAGGAAATGCTTTCTGCCAAGGGTTTTACTGGTCGACAGCGGTCGCCGACGCCACCAAGCTAGTACGCTCCTACGAAGGATGTCAGTACTATGCTCGATAGACACATCTCCCGGCCTTGGCCCTCCAAACCATCCCCATCATGTGGTCGTTCGCCGTATGGGGGCTCGACATGGTCGGACCTCTGCAAAAGGCCCCCGGGGGCTACACCCATCTACTGGTATCAATCGACAAGTTCTCCAAATGGATCGAGGCTCGTTCGATCAATTGAATCAAATCCAAGCAAGCAGTGATGTTCTTCACTAACATTATCCACAGGTTTGGGGTTCCTAACACCATCATCACCGACAACGGGACACAGTTCACCGGCAAAAAGTTCTTGACGTTTTGTGATGACCACCACATCCGTGTGGCCTGGTCGGTCGTAGGACACCCAAGGACCAATGGCCAAGTAGAACATGCCAACGGCATGATCCTACAAGGCCTCAAGCCAAGAATTTACAACTGATTGAAGAAGTTTGGCAAGAAATGGCTCACCGAACTCCCATCGGTCATCTGGAGCCTGAGGAACACTCCAAGCAGAGCCACGGGGTTCACGCCTTTCTTCCTAGTCTATGGGGCCGAGGCCATCCTCCCCACTGACTTGGAATATGGTTCCCCAAGGCTACAAGCCTATAACGAACAAAGTAACCGCACCACCCGAGAGGACGCCCTCGACCAACTAGAGGAAGCCCAAGACGTTGCGCTACTGCACTCGGCTAAATACCAGCAGACCCTATGGCGCTATTAGGCCTGGCGCGTCTGAGGCCGAGACTTGAAGGTAGGCGACCTGGTGTTGAGGCTAGCACAGAGCAACAAGGGCCACCACAAGCTGACCCCGCCATGGGAAGGACCGTACATCATCGCCCAAGTGCTGAAGCCCGGGACCTACAAGCTAGCCAACAAGAAGGGTGAAATCTTCACCAACGCTTGGAACATAGAACAGCTACGTCGCTTTTATCCTTAAAATTCCAAGCATTGTATATATTGTTTCTCGGAATACAATTGAAACCCGTTTTTTAGTTGTTCTAATTTCTCGAGAAATTCCCCGAGCCTATCGATGGTCTCGGCATTACGCTGACACTATAAGGGAGACTCGGCTCTGCCTCCGTAGAACCAAATCTCCCTCGGGGGCTAGATGGGGGATGCCCCCTAAAGTCCCACGCACCATTTTTAGTCGTTTTTCAAAAAAATTCCTACGCCAAACCCTCTAGCACGCTCTGACGAATCGATTGCGGAAAACCCAAGGACCAAAAGCCCGTCTCAGGGCCAGAAAGCCAGTAGAGTCGTGAGACAGCCTAAGCCTCTAGGCTACGGTGCTCCCTCACCACCTTTCGCCCGGAGGACGGCTTAGGCTCCAAAGGGGTTTCTTACAAAGAAATCAGATCGGAGACAACAAGAGGGTAGAGGCTCGGAAATGCAAGACAAACGATTAAAGAAACACGAGTACTTTAAAAAGAAAGGCCTCGACGGCCACAAGCGTTACGATACAAATTTAATTCCTACTCTATTTACATGGCCGCTTGGGCCTAGGTCAAGGCTCAGGACCCCCGGCATTGGCAGACGGCGGGGGAGGGACCACCTCCTCTTCGAACAATGTGGCCAACGCCATGCCAGGGCCTTCTGCCGCCTCCAACAGCTTCGTCACCACCTCGTTGGCCTCATCGTCATCATCGGGCAAGACGTAGCCATCGCTGATGGCTTGAAGGTCGACACCAACGTAGTGCGAGGCGATGATGGCTAGTGCGCGCTTGACACCCGTGTGCAGCGCTCCTCGGAGCTGCTCACGCACTTGACCGCTCAGTGCAGTCAGACGGCTCCCAAGGGAGCTGCCTGACTAAACCCCCTCGACCGCCAGGGCGTCGCAGGCGGCACGGGTGGCACTCTTTAGCGCCTCGTGCTCCCCGATCTCAGTCTCGAGCACCGTCTGCACCGCGTTGAAAGCCTCGACTACCCGGGTAACCTCCGCCTCCGACTCTACACCACAGAAAACAGAACGGGGTTGAGCGAGGGGAAAACAACCTAAATTAGGGGCGGAAGCCTACGGAACTCACCCTTGGCCTTCTGCTCCCAGCGTCGGGTCTCGACCTAACAGGCCTCGGCTTTCTCCTTCCAGCGCAGGGCCTCGGCCCGAGAAGCCTCGGCCTTCTCCTTCAGGTGCTGGGCCTCGACCTGAGAAGCCTCAGCCACCCTGGAAGCTTCACTCCCCAGCTCTGTGTCACACGCGGAAGTTAGGGAACGAACATAAGAAAAGGCGAATAAAACGAAGGGAATAGGACTCACCCTCGGCCTTTCCCCTCCAAACCACAGCCTCGGTTTGCGAGGCCTCAGCCGCTGCAAGGGCCTCATCCAAAGCGCCCTTCGTCAGCTGGTGTGCATTCTGTTCCGCCCCTAGCTGCCCCACAAGAGCCGTGGCCGAGGCCGTAGCTTCAACGGCTCGAGCCCTGAAGGCATCCCGATCACTGGCCGTGCGGGTGAGCTCCTCCTCCAACTCCTTGACCCATGCCACCAGAGGGGCGAGCTGCTCCTGGGCTGTGGCCGCCTCGACCTTCGCGTTGGCACAACGAAGGCGGAGGTCCTCCACCTCCGCACTCCACGCCGACAGGAGCTTGTTGGCACCGGCAAGAAGGCCCTTCTGCCGCTGAAGTTGGTCCCAGACATCCCTCTCCCGGTGGAGGAAGACCGACTTCTCAAGAGATCGGGTCACGAGCTCCTAGGGGAAATAGAACAGGGGTCAATCCCTGTAAAGAAAACACGGAAAAAGACCACCACATGGGAAAAGAAAGCACGAACCTGGGCAACTCCGGGCAAATCGTTGGCCACCACGGACAGCGCCGTCCATAGAGACCGCTCCGCCAGCTGGCGGTACTGCTCGAACGTGTCCCAGCGACCGCCCTCGGCTGCGTCCTCGAGAGCAAACAGAGGCTCTACCTCAGGATCATCCCGGCTTTGCCATAGGACACGCGGGTGGTTCCACCCGCGGGGCTCGAGTCGCACCCGCGCGAGGGCTGAGCTTCCCTCGCCTAAGGTTGGAGCCGGCTGGTCCATGACACCGGCCACCTCAGCGCCGGCCATCTCCTGTGCCCGAGAAGTATCGTCGGAGGAGATCAGAAGAACTTCCACCTCTCGGGCGCTCTCCCACAACGGCGGTGGGCCTTCAACCAAGGGTTCCACCAAGGCCTCCGCCGCCTTCATCTCCACTTCCTAGGCCGGTAGCCCTGCCATGATCGCGTCAGCGTCGATGGTCCCCAGGGCTCCGGCCTCTGCCATCATGGCCTCGGTGGTCCCAGGGGCTCCGGCCTCTGCCATCGTGGCCTCGGTGGTCTCGGGTACTCCGGCCTCCGCCATCGTGGCCTCGGCAGTCGCGAGGCCCCCGGTGCCCACCGCAGCAGCCTCGATGGTCCCAGGCGCCGCAATCTCCGTCGCCCTGGCCTGTGAAACCCTGGGGACCTCGGTCCTGGTGGTCTCGGTGGCCAAGGGAACCTCGGCTGCATCCGACCCATGAGCCTCGTCATCGCGGGGCGGAGGCGCTACCTCCCCTTCCTGTGTTAGGGCCGCCTCGGTAGCCCCTCCTGGAGTGGCCGGCTCCTTCGAGTCGGCCCTCGCCGATGCCGCGCCATGATGCAGGGCGGCTTGCGCCTCCGCCACCCAGTGGGCGGTGGAGCCGGGGTTAACCTTGAGCGCTTTAAGGGGCGCCAAGGTAGGCACCTCTGTAGGCCGCTTCCGGCTAAGGACAAGGCGATCATAGGGTCAGTACAAGACAAAAGAATGAACGGAAGGCACTGCGACCCCACCAAAGATACACCTACCTCGAGCGGGACGGCAACCGCTTCGCCACGGCAACCCTCGTCCGCAAGGGCGGTGGCGGCGGCAGAGGCATCGCCTCCGTGTCCATCAGCGTCGGTTGGTCCTCAACGGACCCCGGCGCCCCCTCGGTCCTCTGCGGGGGCAGTTGCGTCACCTCCGCTGCCACTTGTTCCACCACCGCCGCTGAGCCCACTGGGCTGATGGCGCGTTTGCCCAATGCCCGTGCCTCGGGCGTGTCGGCCTTGGCCCCGGAGCGGGCAATTGCCGACCCCGGGTCCGCTTCTCCTCCTCCTCCTGGGAGTGCCAAGCTGCTTGCCAATGCCCCAGGCACCACCTCCACTATGTTAGGGAGATGGTCCAGGGGACCTCGCCCCACCTCGCCCTCGTCGTCCCCGTCCGAGGCCTCCGTCGACAGCGACGGCGACGGGGATTCCTCCAACGGGAGACCAACCTTCCTTTGTTGACGGCGGCGCTTGTCCAGCTCCTCGCGCGTGAGGATCTTCTTCGTGCGCTCTGCCACCTTGGTGTCTTTTCGTTTTTTCTACGCATCGTCATGCGCTCGGTTGGTCGCCCGCCGCCTCGCGTCCTCGGGAACAGGCGGCGGAGAGGAGCACACGTCCCTCATCCCCTACAGGAACGGCGAACGCGCATAAGGGAACAAGAAGTAAGAGGAGACGGAGGAGGCTCGGGGGCTACAGCGACGCACGACTTACCAGCGAGAGGAACCCCCGCGACGGTCGCATCGCGATGGGGGTCAAGTTGCCGCCCCTCAGCTTCGCCTCTACTGTCTCTCCCACCCGACAAAGAATTTCCTCGTGGGAAAGGACGGAGGAGGACATCCGGATGCCCTCAATGGGCTCACTCGGCCTCATCTCGAACAGCCGCCGCCGCTGAGCCATCAGCGGCAGCACCCTCCGGTGTTGGAAGGCAGCCACGACCACAGCCACGGTAAGGCCACGGCCTCGTAGCCTCTCCAGCCCCTCCAGAAGTGGCTGTAGCTTGGGCTGATCCTCCCTCGGGACGCCGTACTTCCACCTCTTCGGGCAGCTCCCCACAATCCACCCCGTGTAGGGGGAAGTCCTCCGTCGTCGCTGCGAAGGTAGAACCAGCTCGTGTACCATCGGCGATTGGATGACGCGAGCTGGGCCGAGATGTAGAGGTGCTGGCGGTCCTGGCGCACTTGGAGAGTGCATCCACCGGCCCTCGTCGCTTTCCTCGTGCCCGACGTGCCCGTCGGCTTAGTGGTGTGCCCCGCCCAGAAGAGATGGAGCCACAACTCCCAATGAGGAGCAATCCCCAAGTACCCCTCGCAAACGGCAACGAAGATGGCCGCCTGTGCAATGGAGTTGGGGTTGAAGTTGTGGAGCTCCACGCCATAGTAGTGCGGGAGCGCCCGCATGAACTGATCTGCCGAAATGCCAAGGCCGCGCTCGTGGAAGGAGACGAAGCTCACGACGTAACCGTCGCGAGGCCTCGGCTCTGGCTCACCCAACGGAGTGATCCACTCTGACCTGTTGGGGTCCGTCACCGGACGAAGGAGTCCACCATCGACGAGCGACTGGAGCATCTCCACGGTGACGTTGGAAGGATCCCAAGGGTTCGCCTCGATGACAACGATGTCGCCGGCCATGAGTGCGGTGGAGGGATCGAATGCGGCGGTGAGTTTTTCTCTCTCTCTCACTCTCTCGCTCTTTCTCGCTTTCTCCCTGGCTCGCTCTTCTCCCTTCTTCTTCCTGGCACCCACTGCTCTAGCGACGGCTCGAGGGAGGCAGAGCTAATGCAGGCAAGGTAAGGTGAGGAGGGGCGAGACTCTTTGAGTATTTTATGCAGCGTGAAGGCGAAACGGACGGGCGATGAAATCGGGGAAGTTTCCCCTCGATCCGGCGCGGTTAACCACGATCCAATTTTACCGCCCACGCGCCCACTTCTTTCTCATTAATTGCGGGAACAGTTACGTCCCATCCACCACGTCGCGCTCAGCCACTACGGCAGCAGGAGTCGTTTCGCCTCCCTAGGAAACCGCCTCAAAAGGCGCGCCACCCATTGCCGAGCCGATGGGGAAGATATTCCCCCTGCCCTATTCCTTTCAGATGAAGGAACCGGGCTCTGAGCCTATTACGGTCTAGGGGTTCGAAGGCTGGGCCCCTAGGGGTTTTGACAGCCGCCCTAGGACAACAGAGTCAGGGACGACCATGGGCGAGCCTATACAGGGCTGAGGACTAAGCAAGCGAAACGCTTGGGACGCCCTAAGTCGTGTCCGAGACCGGCAGGGAGGTCTCCGAATGGGATCCCACCATAGGGAGGCACCGAGCCACCGAGGCCCAGCGAACGGCCTTGGCACCTACTAGAGGAATCCTTTGGTACTCTTGGAGTATGTCTCTGGACCGCTAGCCGTCCCCTAGCGAACAGGGCACGGGCCTCCACTCGGACTTACCCGATAACAGCTCACCGGAAGTGCCAACGCTCATGCCCAACGAGGGTAGCCTGGCACATTCCATCCCTCCTTCTGAGCGAAAAGGAAGCGTGAGGGTCGTACAAAAAAGCCAGGGGAACCCCCGACGGACCTCTTGCCCCGTGCAGAGGCTAGGGGGCTCTTCCTGCAACCTTGCCGAGACCTAGCAACCCTGGTTCGCACTTGAGGGGCCTCGGCGAGACAACCCCTTCTTCCGAGCGAAAAGGAAGCGCGAGGGTCATACAAAAAGCCAGGGGAACCCCTGACGGACCTCTTGCTTCGTGCAGAGGCTAGGGGGCTCTTCCTGCAATCTTGCCGAGACCCCACGACCTAGGCTCGCACCCAAAGGGCCTCGGCAAACAAACCCTCACGCGCGAGGGGCGTACAAAAAAAGCTAGGGGAACTCCCGATGGCCCTCTCGCTCTATGCAGAGGCTAGGGGGCTCTTCCTGCAACCTTACCGAGACCCAGCAGCCCTGGCTCGCACCCGAATGGGCTCGGCAAACAACCCCTCTGTCCGAACAAAAAGGATATGTGAGGGTCGAACAAAAAAGCCAGGGGACCCCTGACCGCCCTCTCGCTCTGGGCAGAGGCTCGGGGGCTCCTCCTGCACCCAAGACAAAGACAAGCAACCTAAGCCCACGCGAGAAGCTTCGTTACAAATATGATAAAGGGCACCGAGCCCGTTACGGTCCAGGGGTTCGAAGGCTGGGCCCCCTGAGGTTTCGACAGCCGCCCCAGGGAAACAGAGTCAGGGACGACTATGGGCGAGCCCACGAATGGCCGAGGCCCGAGCAAACAATCGCTCGGGGCGCCCTAAGTCGTGTCCGAGACCGGCAGGGAGGTCTCCGAATGGGATCCCACCGTAGGGAGGCACCGAGCCATCGAGGCCCAGCGAACGGCCTTGGCACCCACTAGAGGAACCCTCTGGTACTCTTGGAGTGTGTCTCTGGACCGCTAGCCGTCCCCTAGCGAACGGGGCACGGGCCTCCACTCGGACTTACCCGATAACAGCTCACCGGAAGTGCCAACGCTCGTGCCCACCGAGGGTAGCCTGGCACATTCCATCCCTCCTTCTGAGCGAAAAGGAAGCATGAGGGTCGTACAAAAAGCCAGGAGAACCCCTGACGGACCTCTTGCTCCATGCGGAGGCTAGGGGGCTCTTCCTGCAACCTTGCCGAGACCCTCGCGACCCGAACTCGCACTTGTGGGCTCGGCAAATACGATAAAAACTCCTCACTCAAACACGAAAACGAAAAAAGCCCATGGAGGAGTAACTCCACTCCTCCAGGGCCTCGGAGGCTACACCCGGCGGGTGCGCTCGCGCGCACCCACCGAAACCTCAAGAAGCAAAACACAACCCCTACGGGAGCGGCTGCAAGCCAAGTCTCGATAAACCCTCAGGGAGAGTGCACCCACTCCTCCTGAGGCTTGGGGGCTACTGTCGGGTACCATAAAACGGGGTACCCCGAGCGTACACCAAAAGGGGCACTTAAATCCCATCAACGACAAAGTTAGAGGGTAAGCCATGGGCTCATCACCAGCCCCGTCTGAGCCCACCAGGCTCTCCGCCTCACCTCAGGCCTCTCACGGGAGGTCTCGGTGTCCTGACGTAATCTCCGCCTCGCGCGAGGCCTCTCACGGGAGGCCTCGGCAAGGAGCCCAATCTCCGTCTCGCCCGAGGCCCCGTGCCTACAACCTCAAATGAGACAGCTATTCTCCGTATCGCTCGAGGCCGGCTTGTCCATAGCCCGTCGCCCCCGCCTCGACCGGTCTTCCCGACAGCATGTCATGTCCCATTAATACGTCAACCACTTCCGCAATCTCAGCCGGACGACGGCTCGACACCACGGAGTGGCCGACGGGACATGAGGTCGCATCAGCGCCATACCGGCTGAGACAGGGCACGGCGAGGATTACCGGCCACTGTATTCTGACGCTGTGCCCATGATCAGCGCCCGCGCTACACTGTGCCCCGCGATCCCCGCCTCGAAAACAACACGACATGGGTAGCCTGGCCTGGGTCATCATCGCCTCCGAACCGGCACACCAGATCAACCGCTCCCTCCGGGCCTCGGCACTCTGCACCAGGGTCTCGGCTATCTCAGGATTCACATCTGCCGAGACCCCTCACCGCGGTTCGGCCTCGGCACTGACCGAGCCTCGGCCTCGCGTACAGTCAATCCACAGCGACCTGCACGCTGACCGCCGCACCCGCTCCGAGGCAGTCTTGGAGCTCCCATGGCGCACAGGATCGGATGTGACCAGCACGCCGCCCCAGTGCTCCAAGGACGAACCACTCCGACGACTACGCTGCCACAGGAACATGCTACAAGGCTCGGACACGCCGCCTCTGTTCGCACGACGCCGTATAGTTAGCACATGTACTATCCTTGTCCTCCCTTCAAACTATAAAAGAAAAGGACTTGGGCCATTTCTAGATGACAGGTTCTCACGAAGAGCAACACCCTGTAACACGCACACTTCCCTGCCGCTTGAGAGCAACGTCTCAAGCAGCCCACATCACTCCCCGCTGAGACCTGGGACTGGCTCCCTCTCTCACCTAGCTTGTAACCCCCTACTACAAGCACTTCGGTGCAATGAATACAAGATCAATCTCCCTGACGGGACGTAGACCTTGTGTTTCTTTACATCACTATCTAGAATTGGGAACACGCAGAATAAATTCACTTGATTGAGGACCCCGGTCCAAAAACACCGACAGGTACGGTGTCTAGCAGCTCAGGTAATCGTCGTGCCTTATGCCCCAGGCTCAGTTTAGATACAAATTTTTTTGCAAAATGAACACTGTAGCATTTTCGTTGTTATTTGGCAATTAGTGTCTAATCATAGTCTAATTAGGCTTAAAATATTCGTCTCATGGATTTCGTCTAAACTGTGTAATTAGTTTTATTTTTTATTTATATTTAATGCTTTATGCATGCGTTTAAAGATTTGATGTGACGAGAAATCTTGAAAAATTTAGCAAAACGAGGTGAAACTAAACAGGGCCGCAGCCTCCATCTTGTTTTTACGACGCTGTACGATAACCATAAAACGGTCGGTAGCTTCTTATCACGGCGCCGATCAAGGCCCAACTGACCAGGTGGAGCGGCAGCTCGTCGTAGGATGCCACACCCACACCGATGCGCACTCCGGGAACCATCGGAGCGGCCCTCGCCCGCTTCGGCGCGTCGCGGTCGCTGGTCACCGGAGCGCACCTCCACTCCCACCTACTCAAGTCCGGCCTTCTCGCCGTCTTCAGCAACCACCTCCTCTTTTTCTACTCCAGATGCCGCCTCCCGAGCGCCGCACGCGCCGTGTTCGACGAAATCCCCGACCCGTGCCACGTCTCCTGGTCCTCGCTCGTCACCGCCTACTCCAACAACGGCATGCCGCGGGACGCACTCTGGGCGTTTCGGGCCATGCGCGGGCGCGGCGTCCCGTGCAACGAGTTTGCGCTCCCCGTCGTGCTCAAGTGCGTGCCGGACGTCTGGTTCGGCGCGCAGGTGCACGCGCTGGCTGTGGCCACGAGGCTCGTCCAGGACGTCTTCGTCGCCAACGCACTTGTGGCCATGTACGGCGGGTTCGGCATGGTGGACGAGGCCAGGAGGATGTTCGACGAGTCTGGAGGCGAGAGGAACGCCGTTTCTTGGAACGGCATGATATCGGCGTACGTCAAGAACGACCGGTGCAGGGATGCCATCGGGGTGTTCCGAGAAATGGTGTGGAGTGGGGAGCGGCCGAACGAGTTCGGGTTCTCGTGTGTAGTGAACGCGTGCACAGGATCGAGGGATTGGGAGACTGGGAGGCAGGTGCACGGCATGGTGGTGAGGACGGGATATGACAAGGATGTGTTCACAGCAAATGCTCTGGTTGACTTGTACTCAAAGCTGGGAGACATTGAAATGGCAGCGGTGGTTTTTGAGAAGATGCCTGCAGCAGACGTTGTCTCATGGAATGTTTTGATTGCTGGGTGTGTAACTCATTGGCATGATCACCGTGCACTGGAGCTGCTACTACAGATGAAGTCTTTAGGAGTGGTGCCCAATGTGTTCACGTTATCTAGTGTTCTGAAGGCTTGTGCTGGTGTTGGTGCATTCAACTTGGGCCAGCAAATCCATGGGTTTATGATCAAGGCTGATGCAGATTCTGATGAGTTTGTCGCTGTTGGCCTTGTTGACATGTACGCAAAGGATGGATTCTTGGATGACGCGAGGAAGGTGTTTGATTTCATGCCCCGAAGGGATTTGATTTTATGGAATGCATTGATCTCAGGCTGCTCCCATGACGGACGGCATGGTGAGGTGCTATCACTCTTTCACAGGATGAGAAAGGAGGGACTTGACCTTGATGTCAATAGGACGACACTGGCTGCTGTTCTCAAGTCAACAGCGAGCTTGGAAGCAATCTGTCACACAAGACAGGTTCATGCTCTTGCAGAAAAGATAGGGCTCCTATCTGACTCTCATGTCATCAATGGGCTTATTGATTCATACTGGAAGTGTGATCGACTCGATTATGCAGTTAAGGTTTTTGAAGAAAGCAGTTCTGATGACATTATATCTTCTACATCCATGATGACAGCTCTCTCACAGTGTGACCATGGTGAGGATGCAATAAAGCTGTTTGTGCAGATGTTAAGAAAAGGCCTTGAACCTGATTCTTTTGTACTAAGTAGCCTCCTGAATGCTTGTGCTGGTCTGTCAGCCTATGAACAAGGGAAGCAAGTGCATGCTCATCTGATTAAGAGGCAGTTCACATCAGATGTGTTTGCAGGGAATGCTCTTGTGTACACTTATGCAAAGTGCGGGAGCATAGAGGATGCAGACATGGCATTCTCTCGCCTGCCGGAGAGGGGAGTTGTCTCATGGTCTGCAATGATTGGAGGGCTTGCACAGCATGGACATGGGAAGAGAGCATTGGAATTGTTCCATAGAATGCTCGATGAGGGCGTTGCCCCAAACAACATCACGTTGACCAGTGTTCTCTCTGCTTGTAACCATGCCGGGCTTGTTGATGACGCAAAGAAATACTTTGAATCTATGAAGGAGACGTTTGGAATTGACAGGACTGAGGAACATTACGCATGCATGATTGATATTCTTGGTCGTGCAGGGAAACTAGAGGATGCTCTGGAGCTTGTCAACAACATGCCATTCCAAGCAAATGCTGCAGTTTGGGGCGCACTTCTAGGAGCCTCAAGAGTACACCGAGATCCAGAGCTGGGAAGGATGGCAGCTGAGGAGCTCTTCACCCTAGAGCCTGAGAAGTCTGGCACACATGTCCTGCTTGCAAACACTTATGCTTCAGCAGGCATGTGGGATGAAATGGCTAAGGTGCGGAAGTTAATGAAAGACAGTAATGTCAAGAAGGAGCCTGCCATGAGCTGGGTTGAGATAAAGGACAAGGTGCATACTTTTATTGTTGGCGACAAGAGCCATCCAAGGACAAGAGATATATATGGAAAGCTAGCTGAATTGGGAGATCTGATGAACAAAGCTGGTTATGTTCCAGATGTGGAGGTTGATCTGCACGATGTAGACAGAAGTGAAAAGGAGCTGCTTCTTTCTCACCACAGTGAGAGGCTGGCCGTTGCGTTTGCGTTGATCAGCACCCCATCTGGGGCCCCAATCAGAGTCAAGAAGAATCTACGCATATGCAGAGACTGCCATGTTGCATTCAAGTTTATTTCAAAGATCGTTTCAAGGGAGATTATCATCAGAGATATCAACCGGTTCCATCATTTCACAGATGGGACATGTTCTTGCGGTGATTATTGGTGAAAATAGTTCAGCAGACGATAATTTTGCAGCTTGTTGAGAATTCTGATGTTTAGAGCAGTTACATGCCTTCATGGAGGCTTATAGTTTCACAAAATTTTGTAGCCAGTCAGATGAGTGATGCAATGCATTTTTTTTGTTTTGACATGCCCACAGCCATGCATTTTGCAGTTAAATCTGCAGTAGGCACTAAGCCATAGCTTTGTAGCATAGAAATATTCCTCATGTCATGGCTTTTTAAACACTCCCATTCAATTATTTTGGATACATCAATGGGGACAAAAAACTTCAGTCTGATCTTTCCCTAAATATTGGATTCAGCTATTGACAGTCTTCTCTATGTGTAATGCGTTTCTATGGGAGGGGGTCCTACCATTGTCAATTGAAAGGTTTGGCCATTGAGAAGGAACCTTCATTGCTTAATATTCATGTGTAAACGCACATCCTTCACATAGCAAAACAGAGAACAAGATTAGTTGTTTTTTTTAAGAAGACTGGAGCAGAGCTCCTTTTTTCTTTCAATTTCAAATCATGCCAGATTGCTGTCAAAAAAAATCTGTGAGCCACTCTGATACATACAATTCTTACTTTTAGAAACTTTTTCTTGGAAAGGAAAAATGCATATATATTATAATATAATAATGAGTTTGGATTAAGTTGGTTAACAAAATAGACATGCTTCGCGAGAAATGGTCTTCCATAGATATACGTATGCATATGCTCTACTGTCCTAGATAAACTCACAGATCACAAATCATGTAGGCATGTCGCTAGATATCAATGGCAGCAAAAAAGTCATTTCCAAATAATATGTACATGAGCTCATCACAGCCCATAAGTTCTGCATTCCAGGAATACTCAGTGACAACTTATAGAACTCTCCTTCTAAAGAAGGATGACAAGGAGGTCGTAGCTGATGTATCTAAGCACCAAGAGGGACAGAGTACACTCTATTGTTCACAGTTGATTGATTATACTGATCCACAAAAGTAGAACCACAAGTCCAAGAATCTTCTATGAGTAATACTAAGTTGCCTATGCCTTCCTAGCTCCGCTTCGTTTGTTGTGGGTTGGCTCTAGAATCCAGCCTTCTCAATCTCATATTGCGAGCAATAGCAGCTTGCTTCTGGCGATGGCTGTAGCTCTTTCTTTTGCTGCACAGATAAATGAGAGTTTGAAGTTCAACAGAAAAGAAGGGATATGAAGTGCAAGCTTCCAATGTGCCATCTTAGCAGGAATTTAAGGCATCATGCCACATAATTGCAAGATTACACTGAAACAGGGACAAATCAAAGTTTTTTTTTTTTTTGCTCCTTTTCCTGTAGACCCATCATCTATAAATAGCTTATGCAGTATCTATTCCAAAAATATAAAACATACTCAGATCTACAAGAATTATTTTATGCACATACTTTAGTACCTAATAGAGTTAGGTTTTTACCTATCTATGCATATATAAAGTGAAAGAGAAAAGGAACATGCAATACCTGATAAAAATAAGGCCAGCTGTGAGAACCATTCCTCCAATTGCCCATGAAACTCTTTCACCGACAGGCATTTCTCTTGCCCATCTCTGAAAATCTTGAACGTCCCATGAAGCCACACCACTTAATGTTGGACGGTCTTTTGAAGAAGTCCATGAATCAGAGATGGAATCCAAACTTGCTTTCCCACCATAGCAGAAAGTGTCATCAACTCCACCAGAGCTGGTCTCAGAAACTTGAACAGTGAAACCAGCAAGACGGCATAACTCTGTGCCGTTAGAGACCCATTTATGTGCTTTGCCACAAATGATGTCACCTAAACCACAAGGAGACAAGGCCTGACATACCAGTAAGGAGCATATTCAGAACCAAACCATGAAACCATAATCAACAAAAAAAAGATCAGCAACAGAAGCTAAAAATCTCTTAGCACAAGAAAAGGGAACTACAGCAGAATCAACAGCTATTCAGAATGTACACAACAGACAAGGGCCAGGACATGATTGTTTAGTGTATAATTATAATCTGACCATGGAACTATCAAGCTTAATCTAGCAGCAGCACTTTTACTTGGTCAGTACATGTTTGAGGTATCAGTACCCACTTGTCTCAATTATGTCACTTAATCAGAGGGTTTACCTGTGTTTTCATATCTACAGAGAAGTATGATTCTGAACAAGCTTTGAAGACCATATCACAGAATGATGCGCATACAACAGGAGGTCCAGGCCTGACACCCACTCGTGGATCACATATTGAGCACTCGAGCAATTCCCACAAATGAATACATTCTTGACTGCCTTCACCAGCCAATGCAAGGTTTCTCACTGAAACCAGAGCAGGAAATGTCTGCGTCACATCGCAACATGTATTCTGACGGAATATCCTACACAGTGCTAGATCTCTGCGCCCCTTGGGTGCTCTTCCAGGAGGCTTGCCTTCAGATGAAAAGCCAGGGAACCGTCCACCTGGTGAAACACATACACCTTTTGGTTGTCCTGGGGGAAGAAGAAAAAGATGACATAAGGTACATGATATAAATCAATGGACTATCGCTACCATAGTCATCTACTGAGAAATTACAAGTCTCATCTATCTTAACAAGGAGCAATCATTCAATCTGCAACCACAATATTCATATATAACCAAGATAATCTGCATTGCTCATCAATCTTACAACAACCGGCAGTAGCATCAAGAACCTGAACTATATGACAGTAAGGTAAAACAAAGCCTGCCACAGCACAGCTTACCTTGATACAGTATATAACAAAGCCTGTAACAGTACAGCTTTCACTTGATATGATCATAGCTCATCTAACAGTTCCTTTCCAAACCTGTCCTCTGCGTTATGAATTATGAAACTTCGCAAAATGCCAACAATAACTTCGAAGTAAGGCCTAAAGCGCGCACAGGTAGCCATCTCTAAACTGCCATCCCTCGTTTTGCTGTAGTTTAAACTTCTTACTCCAAGACTAATTAAATCTACATGCCTACACAATTGGGGCGACCAAATACACGACCAGCAAGGATCCATTCATGGCAACTAGAATCTCTAGCACCACATACGAAAACTTAGGGCAAAAACACTTCCCTCCACTGATTAAGTTAACGAAACCAATAATACACAGAAACTAAAAATGAGATCTTAGACTCGCAGGAGCGGCGACTGTCCGTACCAGCTGACGCGAGCGGCGAGAGGAACAGCAGCACCAGGAGGAGAGTGAAACCGGTCGTCCTCCGCGGCCGCGTGGGAGAGCCCATCGAAGCAGCCTGCCCGCCGGCCAGCCGGCGGCGTGCTGCGGCGACGAGAGGAACGGCCGGTCGGCGAATCGATACGCTTCGGCGGCGTCCGTGACTCTACACCATACAAGTCAACAGCCTCCTCCCCCGTTCGAGCAATGGGCCGGATGCGACGGGAGGCCCAATAGAAAAACACGGCCCGGTTTTGCTTTCCTCGCTCAGGTTGCCAGACCCCGTCTGCAGCCGTTGCGTTTGGTGGAGATGAGACAAAGCTTTAGTACCACATCGGGAGCAGAGCCTAGAGGGAGGGAGCTATAAAACAAGGGGCAGGGCACCGTACAAACTCATACCTTTCTTCGTCTTTTGGCTAAGATCTAGTGTCTTTTGGCTAAGATCTAGTGTAGTATTTGTTCTTATCAGTTTAATATCTAATATGTAGGCTATGTGCTCATTTTGATGTTAAATTTGTTTTTGTGGGGGAGAATCCACTACAGTGGCTGGGCCCTTATGCGTAGCCCAGCCGTTGAGCTGCTGGCAGGGTCTGGCGCACCCCAACCAAAACAAAGATAAAATGTGTTCTCTGTGCCGTTGCTTTACATTTTGGACTAATGGGTACATTTTGGACTAATGGGCCAGCGTAGGCCTATGTTTCTGCAGCTGCTACTGGCTAGCAAATCTATCTGAGTAACCAAACACTACCCAACAACGACCAAAGTTAATTCACCCAGTCTGAGTAACGTTAATCGCAGCTTATCTGCGGAGACTTGAGAGGCATCATCTTACCGGGATAAATATGTCAACACCGATACAGTAATATTATTGCACAAGATAGAAATTGTACAAAATTGAATACAAGAAAGAACTAAGAAAAAAAATACAAAAGCATTTCCCTCCATGTGCACCGCAGATACCGCCAAACTCAAACTTGAACAGCGCATGCACGCACATAGGATCAACTCCGGTCACTGATCCACCGTTGACGAACGCAGTTAATTTTGCGTGTGTAAGCCAATCTACATTGAGAGACGTAACAAAAGGGAGAGGCGTCCCGCTTACTACTCGGTCGATCCTGATCCACTTCATGAGGTGGGGCCCAAGAGCGGCTCCAAGTCCCGTGTTTAGTTCGTCAGATTCGGCTCCGCCCGAATGACTGTAGCGGTACTGTAGCTGCAGTGTCGTTTTGTTTTTATTTGGTAATAATTGTCCAATTGTTGACTACTTAGGCTCAAAACATTCGTCTCGTAAAGTACAATCAAACTGTGCAATTAGTTTTTTATTTCCTCAACATATAGTACTCTATGCATGTACCGTAAGTTTGATGTGACGGGAAATCTTCTTTTTGCATAGTGTCAAATTCT
The DNA here is from genome assembly GCF_019320115.1 of Miscanthus floridulus. NCBI lineage: Eukaryota > Viridiplantae > Streptophyta > Magnoliopsida > Poales > Poaceae > Miscanthus > Miscanthus floridulus. The sequence goes on from NC_089586.1 coordinate 87,456,319, forward strand.
GGAATTTGGGGCAACTAAACATGGCCTCAGTCATGGCCATCTTATCCAGTGGGTCCAGCCAGATGCCACACACGTACTACTACTCGATGGGTCCCACGGGGATGAGCTGTCAGATACTTCCACACTGTGTCTGTTCATCCATCCTTGCCTCCGTCTCCCATCCATGAAGATCTGGTTATCTGGTGCACCTACACGGAGAAAACCTGGTTGTCCTGGCCGCGTTCAGTAAGCGACACGGCCGCTGCCGGCGACTCGCCGCCTGCCGCGTACGGTGGCGGCATCCGCGCCATGGCCGGCGTCGTCGTCCATAATGATCTGCCGGCACCGGCACTCCTCGCTGCAGAACGCCCGGTCGCCTCTGCATGCACGGTTGCACGCACATCATCACATACACAGCCAGTCAAACACACGTACAAACAAAATAAAGGCTCGTGAGACGGCGCGGATCACAGCCTACCTGTACATGTAGATGTCCATGCCCTCGGCGAGCTCTCTGTTGCAGAGGCAGCAGCGCTGCAGGAAGGAGCCCGCGGCCGTCGCAGGGACCTGCTGCTGCTGCTTGTGTTTGGAGCTGTGGATCACGAGGGTGGCCTTGCTGATGATCTGCGCCGCCGCCGCCTTCCCGGGGTGGCTCTTGCTGTGGTGCTCCAGGAGAACGCTCAGCCCGGCCATCAAGCCAAAAGCTCATAGGCCAGAGCAAAGTAAGATTAGCTAGTAGCTACAGCTATTGTGGATTGGATGCAGGATGCTCGATCTAGCCTGTTTTTTTTTTCACCTCTTGGTTTTAACCCCTCTGTCTTCCACGGATCCTTTTGTGTGTGATGATGGATATTTTACTCCTTGGAAGGGGAGATCGCCTGGTGTGTCTATATATAAAGGAGGAAAGAGGAGGGCGTGCGTGGCAGCATGGGGTGCTGTGTTGCGCTTAAGGCCGAGCAGGGTTAGCACTTAGCAGGCAGATTTTGATTGGAGAGTGAGTTCGCCAATGTAACCCTAACACGCCTAACCACGTAATAACACCTTAAATATTCCATTGGGACTGTCCATACTAGTCCATTAGTAATCTCAGCAGCTAATCACAGTGGGGCCTGGTTTAGATTGCAAATTTTTGCAATCTGGACACTGTAGCACGTTTCGTTTGTATTTGATAAACTTTGTCCGATCATGGACTAACTAGGCTCAAAAGATTCGTCTCATGATTTACAACCAAACTGTGCAATTAGTTATTTTTTCTATCTATATTTAATGCTCCATGCATGCATCCAAAAATTAATGGGACAGATAGAGTCAAAAATTTGGAATTTTGAGCCCGGAGCTCCATGGCTACACACTCATCAAGACCGTACTCCGAATGGTCCAAGCGTTCGCATCACCCGTTGCCAACTTGCCATGCACCAATGCAATGGTCGAGGACATGGGGCCATGGAGCACCGAGCAGCAACAGCAACTAAGGCAAAGGCTGCGGCCCGCGGCGCTGCCCTGCCCACTGCCCACTACTGCACTGCCCTGCGTTCAGGCTTCTCTCCGCTCTCCTCCCTCCACGTGTAGGTGACAGGACTCCGTTGTCGCTTGTGGCGTACGGATCCAGAGCTGTGGCCGCCCGTGCCTAAAGATGGCGACGATACCCGATAGCCGGAGGGTATTTGATTTAACGGGGATAGGATTATATTTTTATCATCTAAATTGGTAAGAATCCATTTTCAACGGGTATAGCAGGTACAGAAACGTTTTCAGTTTACTCGTCCTCGTTACCCGTTGGGGAACCTGACTATTTGAGCTGTCATGCGAGTACTAGACCCAAAGATGCTCAACATAGGTATTTTGGCCAAAATCTGAATAATCATATATATAGTTTGTGTGTTCTAGGAACATAGTTCAATTTTTCTACACCATCTTCGCCAGCAGCATAAGCACGCTTGCCTCACGAGCGCTCGTACCCATCGCTTCCTCAGTTCGGTCTCTCTGCCACCTTTGCTCGTCCTCCTCGCAACCTCGCTCCTCCTCGGCATCTCCGAGACTCCGACACTTATACCCGGGTGAAGAAGAAATGTCTTCGATTGCAAAGATGCGACCCCAAGTGTCCTTGTTTATCGGGTATGCAGTACCCGTCGGGTATCTGTTACCCGACCGATGCCCGACGGGTACGGGGATGGGCAAGAATCTATACCCGAGACAGTTAACGGAGACGGAGACATAATGAATTCTCCGTAGCGGGGAAGAGAACGTTCCGGCGATACCCGACGAGTACATTCCCGTTGCCATCTGCCCTCGCTGTTTAGTTCAATGCTCCTACCAGACTGCCACGGCCAACGGGACACTCAGATTTAGGAGTACCTTTTCAGATCATTGTGCTACGCAGTGTTCGGCTAAACTTAAATTTTTACTCTGAAAATATTGTTCATGCTAGAATGTTGTGAGAGAAAAACACTGCTCTAGCTAAAAACTGTAGCCAACCAGCCAGCCAAAAAATACCAGCCGAACACAGCCGCAGTCCTACAACGGTACCCCAGTTAGGGCGAGTTCTCTGGCGTTTTTTAAATGAGATGCACCTAGCGTATCCTTCTACCTGCAAAGCCATGTGATGAGCTTGTGCAGAATTAAAGGGCAATAATAACCAACAAAATTTACATGAAAGGGACTTAGAGAGTACGACACAGGACTGCCATTTATGTTGAGGCGTACGGATCCACTGTCCCCACATGTGATCTGGCCGATCGTTCCCACTACCCTCGCTGTTTCGTTCAATGCTTCTACCACGACCCAAGGGACACTCATCACTCGTCAATATGCAGCCTGTTCGTTTCGGCTAGATTAACTTATAAGTCATGAGCTGAAGTACTGCTGACTGTTTTGGTGTAAGAGGAAAATACCTTTGGCTGGCTGATAAACCAAGCCAAATACAGGCACATACAGCCTGCCGAACAGGCCGATGGTTTTAGATGTAAGAGTACCTTTTCAGATCGTTGTGCTACAAATGCAAGGGCGGGTCTAGCGGCGTGGGTGCTCAAGCCCCCCTACGACCGCTGATTCCATGGAGTCCCCCTAAAGTCCCTTCAAGATTTTTGTCATGACTGCTTTGAAGAAGAGAGACAGAAGGTTGAAGATAGACGATAAACTTGCAATTTTAGCCCAAGAACTTTCATTATCTGAGATCTGTCACTCAGTACTCCAACGGTACCCCAATCAAGGAGACTTCTCTAAGGTCTTTTGAAATGATATGCACAAGCGCACACTTCTAGCTGCAAAGCCATGTGATGAGCTTGTTGGGAATCCAAGGGCAATAATAACGGACAAAATTTACATGAAAAGGAAAAAAGTCTAAGTAGTACTACCTCTGTCAACAAAAAGAGATATATAGTTTTTTTACTATACCTAAACACAATATATATAGGTATATAGCAACAACTATGTACTTAAAAAAACAAAATGATTTAGAATTTGGAAGAGAGAGAGAGAGAGAGAGAGAGAGAGAAGGTCTGGGTGCTTGAAATGAGCGGTGTCTTACTCCACGCATGATTAAGTTTCCTGGGTATAAAAAAATTGTCCCTTTTTTATTATGAATTGGGCGGTTTCTTGATGTTTTGTTAAAACAGGAATGCTATATGACACACATGTGTTTTGTTGTTTGTTGGCACACGAATTTTATGTCCGTTGGATTGGCTTCAAGATGCGTGCGTCTGGTTTGGCTGTTGTTGGGTCCGATGTTTCTTATTGGGTCTAGGGCCGCACCCGCTAACACCCTACACCACTCGACGCGGGGACTGGAGGGAGACAGAGACGGAGATGGGGAGACCACGACCGCGCGACTGGAGTCTGCGCGAGTCACGACGGCCGACACCCGACGGCGACCTTTCTGCCTCCGTGCCCTCCTACGGTCCTGCCCTTGGCTGGTCGGCCCTCCGCAGTCCTCTTCCTGTGCGGCTGGTCGACGCTCCTGCGTCCGGCGTACCGGCCTACCGGCCCCTGCGGCCCCGCCGTCTGCAGCCCCGCTCGTCGGCCAATGAACCGGCAAGGCGGCCACCGACCCAGGTGCCCCCCACTCTGCAGATGCCCCCACCCCTCTAGGGTTTCAGGTGTGGTGCTTTAATTTGTCCACATTCCTAGAGATCGAGAACCATTAGTGACTTTAGAGTGATTTTGTTCTAGGTTTTCGGTTTTGGTTGCTTGTATGAATCGGAGCCCATGGAGCTGGACACGCCCCCCTCCCGATGCCTTGGATGCGGTCCACACCGCCGGCAGTGATAAGGTCAGCTGGTGGCCTAGATCTGGGGATGGGCACCAATCTGTTGTGGTAGTCGCGGCAGGGCGCCACCCGATCTGCTCCCTCTGCGAACGTTGTCGCTAATGGTGCTCTGTTTTTTTTCTCTTTTCCGTGTTTGTTGCAGAGTAAGGAGTGGGAAGGGGTAGACGCTGTTACGGGCCATATCATCTCCGCCACCATCAGTGAGAAAAACGGCAAACCAAAGCAGGTAAGCTACGATTCTCTCACTGTCTGTCTGTGTGTCACGCCGATGTGGGCATCAATGTTGCTGCGGTTAGTGCACTTGGAATGGTTCCGCTTGTTTAGTACCCGATTTGCGGTCAGAATCCGTCTTCATCTGATGGTTTGCGCATGGGTTCGTATTCTGTATATCTTGTTTAGCTGCTACTAGATAGCTAGAGCAATCATGTTCATGAAGTTTGGTGGATTAGTTCTATTGTTGCCGAAAATGCCTTTTGTGTTACTGTATTGAACCACAACCACAATTCTTTTTTTCAGCTATAGTTAGTGCTTGTAGGTTTGCTCTCAACATGTTACTATATGGAATGGCTAATGTGTTTTAGTTAGAGCTAGTGATTGAAGTTAGAGCACCTGGCCACAGTTCATTCTATCTTGCAAGGTTTGATCATGTACCAACGTGTTACTGTAAATGTTGTTCTGGAATCCTCCTTGTTAATGAATGTTTGTCCAACATTCTTGGTTTTGTAAATCTGGTGATCATTTTTGGCATCATGTAACTCACTGATTACCTAAAATTAAATAATCTAAAATAGAATAATTTGAAATAGAATAATGTGAGTTGCCAAATCAAAAATGATCTGAGTTGCTGAAAGCTCTAGTTTTGTTTTGGTGAATTGATGAAACCCTAAGTGCTAACCTAGTTTATCAAGTGATCATGAGATAGATAGCACATTCCAAGTGGTGAAGCAAATGAAGATCATAACATGATGATGGTGATGCCATGGTGATGATCAAGTGCTTAGACTTGAAAAGAAGAAAGAGAAAAACAAAAGGCTCAAGACAAAGGTATAAATGGTAGGAGCCATTTTATTTTGGTGATCGAGACAATTAGAGAGCATGATCACATTTAGGATCGATAGCCATACTATTAAGAGGAGTGAAACTCGTATTGAAATACGGTTATCAAAGTAACACTAGATGCTAGTTTTGTTTTGGTGAATTGATGAAACCCTAAGTGCTAACCTAGTTTATCAAGTGATCATGAGATAGATAGCACATTCCAAGTGGTGAAGCAAATGAAGATCATAACATGATGATGGTGATGCCATGGTCATGATCAAGTGCTTAGACTTGAAAAGAAGAAAGAGAAAAACAAAAGGCTCAAGACAAAGGTATAAATGGTAGGAGCCATTTTGTTTTGGTGATCGAGACAATTAGAGAGCGTGATCACATTTAGGATCGATAGCCATACTATTAAGAGGAGTGAAACTCGTATTGAAATACGGTTATCAAAGTAACACTAGATGCTCTAACTCATTGCATATGCATTTAGGATCTAGTGGAGTGCTAACACCAAAAATATGCTAACACATGTGCACAAGGTGATACACTTAGTGGTTGGCACATTTGAGCAAGGGTTAGGAACTTCACCGGCGGAGTGTCCGCCCGTAAAGTACGGACAGTCCGACGATGCCACCGGCGCCCTATACAGAAAAGACGAAGGTCACTGTAAGTGACCGAACGCTGGTATCAGAAGGACCAGCGTGTCCGGTCAGTAGAAGCAACGAAGACGCTGGTGTCAGTCTCTAACCGGATGCTGGGTCACTTAGTGACCAGATGCTGGAGGGCGGCATCCGATCCCGCTAACGTGGTAGTGCACAGAGGAGACGCCGAGTGACCGGACGCTGGGTGAGTCCGGTCGAGCATGACCGGACGCGTCCGGTCGTGATTTCTCATTTCTAGATGCTTACTGGAAACGACCGGACGCTAGACTTCACACCAGCGTGTCCGGTCACTTGACCATTGGGATTGAGCGCTCAGTATTTGAAGAGAGGGGACACATGGTGTGCATCGCACGATCGGACGCTGGGGTCCAGCGTCCGGTCAATCAAACCGGAGCGTTCGGTCGCCCCATGTTCAGTGCAGTGAGGAGCCCAACGGCTCTATTCATGGGGGCTCTCTGTTTAAGCCCCATGATCGGCTCAAGCTCACCCTCTTGGCCATTTTGCATTGGCATAGCAACCTTATGAGCTTAGCCAATGCCCTCCCACTCATCTCCATCATTGATTCAACATCTTTGTGAGATTGGGAGTGAATTGCTTGAGTGTTTGCATCTAGAGGCACTTGGTGTTCGTGTTTCGCTGCGTGATTCGCTTGTTACTCTTGGTGTTTGTTGTCACCTAGATAGCTTGGAGCAGCGAGGATCGTCGAGCGGAGGGTGGTGATTGCCTCCGGCTCCGATCGTGGTGATTGTGAGGGGTTTTTGACCTTTCCCCGGTGGAGAGCCAAAAGATATTCTAGTAAATTACTTGTGGCTTGTGTGATCCTCATCTTATGTTGGTTGTGCTTCACTCTATTGAGGGTTTGGTGTGTGATGTCAATTAGCACGTGAACCTCCAAGTGAGTAAATCGCCACAACGAGGACTAGCTTGCCCGCAAGCAAGTGAACCTCGGTAAAAAATCATTGTGTCATCATTTGATTCTGAGGTGATTGGTCTTTATTGGTATTCATTCTTGTGATTGATTGGTTCACTCCTCGATACGGCGGTATAACTATCTTGCTCACTCTCTTTACATTACCGCAAACTAGTTGTCAACTTCTTTAGTGTAGCTAGTTGTGAGAGCTTGTTAGTTTGGTTAGTGTGGCTCTTTAGTTAGCCTTTGAGAGCACACTTAGTGTAGTGACATAACTATTGTGTGGATAGAAACTATATAAACTAAAATTATGGTAGGTGGCTTGCATTTTTAGTAGGCTAACGCAACACTTGCTTCGCCTTATATTTGTCTAACTGGTTTGTTAAGTGTTGTTGTAGAAATTTTTAATAGGCTATTCACCCTCCTCTAGCTATTAGGACCTTACAGTTGCATGATTAAATATTCTGAATAAATTATTCTAAAATTTCTAGGCCTAATCAAACTATTTTTTTCCTTTTTCTAAAAAATAATAACAAACTCTTACAATGGGGGTCTCCCTTGCTGTATGTTCGGGTCAAAGAAAACAAGACAACTATAGGGTGCATTACTAAGGCTAGCTACTAAGTCTTGGTGAGGGGAGAGACTAGAAGTGTTGGGGAGTGCAGTCTTGTAGGCTGAGTAGTTTTTCATAGTACTGAAGAGCTTGTAGTTCTGCCCGGAACATGCTTATTAGTTGAAGCAAGAGTGTTGATGTTTACTTTTTTATTTGTTTGTATTTATGTGTGTGGAGGAGGGACAGGTGTGTCAGTGCCACCATGGTTTGGTTGCCTCTAAATTCCAATTTGCTTAAGCTGCAGTAGCCATCATGCCTAATTGAGCAAGAGATCTCTTGGTCGGCCATTAATAGAGCAAGGCTTTTGCTACAGTTTGCTTGCTTGTTTGTAGTTGCTTCTTCATCTCTGAGTCTCTGAGTATATGCAATTTGACTGTCAACAATAGTTTTTTTGGGTCAATGTTTGCTCTCAGTTTGAAAAGGCAGATCTCTTACTCGTTTTTGCCATTAACTTTTGCCATAATTGCTTGCTTACCTGGAGTTACTTTCTTCATCTACTGCAATTGCTTAGCTGCTGATTCCATTATTCAAAGTTTGTTAGATGCTAGTTGCAATATTCAGAGTGAGATAATTGTTGATTGCAATATTCAGAGTAAGTACTGACTACTGAGCAGTTGTTGAAATCACACATACTGCTTCTCTGAACCTGCATACTACTTCCATTGCTGATTGCAAACAACCATTGTTATTTCTATCATTCCCTGTGTTGCAATATCAAACAAACTATCATGGAATTGTGATTGCTTCTTTATATTCCAGACTCTTGTCTTGACGCTCAGATCAATTATATTGTCATTGCATGATCATTGCAAGATTTGTTCTAAACAATTATCAATGCTTCTTAATTTGCGTGTCCAAAATTTTAAATTTGAGTGCAGAATATTTTCATGGAATCTAAAAATGTGATTGTCATCTTTTGAAGATTCTTTAGTAGCCAAACCCTTTTTTTGTTATGGACTACTCTGCGAGAGATCGAGCACTAGGAACAACTACAATTGAGATACAAATAACTCCAAACCTAGCACTAATAGATGGATTAAATTTTAGAAATAGCTTTATACTAGTTTTCATACTTTTATAATTTAATGGTTTTTGTAATATAGCCATGGAGATGATTATTTTTGTTCTATTTTTGTGCATTCCTTCTATTTTTGTGGTGAAGAAATCTGCTCGTGCTTTTTAAGCAAAAATCTGGTCGTGCTTGGACATGTGCTGCTGCTAGAGCACATGCTTGCTGGCATTCAGGTGAGCCTTGGCCTCCGAAGTGCCGGTATCTTCCCGTCTACGAGCGGGCACAAGGTTAGTAGTGGCGATCAGGTCATGGCACCAGTAGAACTAGGAAGCAAAGGATAAAGACCGAGTGGTGGAGAGTTGTGCTGATTTTTAGTGGTATTGGCTGGATGATTGGTGGAGATGGAGAGGTGTGTCAGTGGCTGAGTGGAGCACTCGATGTTCAGGAGCAGAAATTGTATTTACTTGATTGTTTGTTGTTTGTATCCTGCTTGAACCGCTGCGGTAGAGTATGAGATAATTGTCATTGTTCACTTTGCTATGTCGGCTATCAAAGCACGTCGTGAAGCAGAAATTGTTTTTTAATCTTTATATATGTTGCTTGTGTCCGGTATGAATGTTTTCTGACTAAACTGATATCATCACTTCCCTAAAATTCTAAATGGTGGTGAGAATGACTGGGCAACCCCCTTCTCTATCGTACTGCACCAACGCTTGCAGTTGAGGGCGTTTGGCCACATAGAATGGTGGGGAGACATTTACGCTGCATGCTGCTTAAGTGCTTAATGTAGCCAAGCCAAATTTTGGATGCTTTCTTTTACCAAGCAAACTGTAGTGTAGTTTGTGTTATTCTGCTTTGCCTATGCTGCTAGATGATATGATGTCAATTTGCTTGATTGATAAAATCTTCTAGTGTGAGGATGTCATAGGGTTAGAGATTGGTCATGTTTATGTTTGTTGTGTTATATTGAGCGAGGTAGCTACGTCCCATGCTGCGCGCCATGGTGTAGCTGTCTGAGCATTAGGGCAATTTGTTATCATTATTTGTGTGCAATGGTTTTTAGGTCAACAATGGTGCTTGCTTTTTTTGCTTGGGTTAGCTCAGCTATTGGATCTGATTGCTCTTGATCTATAGAACTAATTTTTGCTTGGTGTGCTTGTTCAATGGTTTATTTAATCTATAGTTGAAGAGATGACTGTGTAACACCCCGATGTTATGCAAGCATTTAGACACTGCAAATTATGCATATTGTGCATCATCAAGCATCCTAAGTATCCATGCCTAATCATGTAAATAATAACTGAAACTATGCTTCGAAACATATGAAACATGCTCGTGAAACATGAATGTTGCATATACTTGTTTAGAGTTGTTTTTGCCCTAATTATGCTTGCTAGGTTAGTAAAACATATTTGGCTATAATTGTAAATCATCTAGAATTATTTAGCACAATTTTTGGAGCAAAGTTTGTATTCAAACTTTTGACAAAATATGCATTTGAAATTTTTATTGAAAATGGTCAAAAATCCTCCCTATTTAGCTTTTGCTTCCCAATTCAAAATCTATGCAAAATTTTTAGTTGGTCCCTAAAGCAAAGTTGTAGAGGATTAAATTCTAAGCAACTTTTATTTTTGGGCCATTTTCAAAAGAAGTTATTTTCTTGCTAAAAAGGGTACTTGAAAACTGATATTTGAAAATTCATTGAAAATAGAATTTGAAAAAGTGTTCTCTCTGTTAACGGGCCGCCGCCTCACTTCTAGCCCGCCAGCTGAAGCCAGCCCAGCGATCCTCCTCGCGCCCGCGCCTCCGCTTTAGCCCAGCCCGCTTACCCGGCCTGCCTCCGCGCTGGCTTCCTTCTTCCCCCGCGTGCGTACACGTCCGACCGCGTCAGGCACGCCGCGTCGCGTGGTGAGCGCATGCCGGCGACGCCGGCTGGGTGGCGTTCCGTGGCCCCCGCAAGCAAGCATGCCTTGCCGTTTTCAAGCCACCGCAGCTCCGCTTCTCCCTGCGCTTCTCATTTCCTCTCCCGCGCTGCCTCTCTGCCTCGCCCCGCACCGAGCTCCGCTCACGCCGCCATCGCCACCGCAGCCCCGCCGGCAAAATTTGCTGCCGGTGCTCCACCATTGCCCGCAATTGAGCACACATCGCTCCGCCTCGCTCCCCGACACCTGGTGCTCGCTGCAGGGACACCATTTGAGCAAGGTATAGCGGCTTGCGCGTTTTCGCCACCGTCGGTCATGGCACCGCCGTGCTTGACCCCGCCGTGGAAAGCTTCCCCCGTCCCTCCTCCATCCCTTTGTGTAGCCTGCTCGGGTTCATCATCTTCTTGCAGACCCTGCGCACACGCTCGCTTGCCCGGACATGGCCGGCAACGGCCGCCGGCCCGCTGGCAGCGCCCGCACCACCGTGGTGCCTGGAACGCCGGCGTGGCGTGGCGTCTCGCCTCGGCCGAGCTGGGCCAGGACGGCCTTGGGCCGAAGCCCCGAGCCAGGCCATCGCCCTTCCCTCCGCTCGGTTTGCGCAGGCCGAAAGTGGTCGTGGGCCAGTTGTTCCCACGGGCCGGCCCAGTAGTAATAGGAAAAATACGTTTTCGGTTTTTCTTTTATTATTTAGGAAGAGAAATATTTTGGAAAATGTTTGTGTACTCATTTTGGCTCCAAATTTGTTGAAACAAATTTTGTTAGGTTCCTTGTCACCAGATCTACATGATAAAAATATTGCATGTCATTTTTGAGATACTTTTCTGTAGAGCTTTATTTAATTCTTGATATTGCTGATATCTTGTAAAATGTGTATTAAAACCTATATGTATCAGAAAAAATATGCTTCCAAGTTTGTTACTCTTCTTGTGTAATGTACTTCCTAGGAAAAATATATGCCATGCATGTCCTGTAGAAAAATTGTGAGATGTAGTTCAAGTGCCTTTAATGGCTGATTTTTGTTATTTTTACTAGAGAGCAAAATTTGTATGTAACATGCATGTGATAATTTTTGTACAGTGGTTATTTACTGTTTAGAACCTAGGAAAAATACTAAATCTGTTGTTTGACACTTTTCATAATACAAAGTATTTTCATGTTTATAATTATGCCATAGCTTGTTATTTTTGTGTAGGCCATTCCACTTATCCAAATGCCATACAAATCTGATGGTAGACTACTTAGGGTAGTACTATGCTATGGTAATTTTCTAAGATTTTTCTAAGCTATAAAAATAGATGTTGCTATTCAAACATATTATTAATTAGGGTTTAATCAAATGTTGATTTATGCCTGATTAAGAAATTAGTGAAGCTTTGGTGTATCTTTGAAGCATTTAATGAGATATGTTGACTTAGCATATTAGTAGTAGAAGAGAATGCAGTAGATGACATATGCTTGTAGTACATGTTCTTGGATGATGTTGACTACCTTGCATTCAAGCATATCCATTGTGTTCATTTCATCCGATGCACCGTTTGCATAAGCACTTACGCACATGCATCATACAGGATCACAAACCAAGAGCCCAGTCATCATACCCGAGGAGCTCAAGGAGCAGCTCGAGGTGCAGCCATAGGAAGTGACCAAAGCAGATGAGGAGAACGTTGAGGAACTTCCGGAGTGCCCCGATCACCGCCCGAGCTCCTTCGAGAGAGGCAAGCCCCGGAGCATTTTCTCCCCGGTTTGCAATTATTAATTAAATGCTTTACCTTAATTGATGCATTACATTCAGGAGTTGTTTGCAACCGTTACTGCATTATACCTTGTCTACCTTTGTTATACTATACCCTTGTTACCCTGGTATCCGCAGTCGAGTTAATGCTTAGCTGGCTTAGACCGATAGAAGTCGGGTGATTTCCTGTCACCTGCGAGCTATAGGTGGTTACCTGGATCTGCTTAGATAACTATGTAGTCATGGTATAACTAAGTGTTAAATGAAGTTGAGACCGGACAGAGACTTACAGAGTTTTGGACTGTAGTGCTTTCCGTCTATGTCGATTAAGGACCGACCGTTGTTGGGCCTCGAGTCATATTGAACGCATGCCTTATATTTAGCTGGCCGAATAAAGTACCTTTCGATCGTGAAGCTGGGAGATTATTCGGGCCGAGTAGATTGCCCGTAGCGCACTGTGTCGGAGCAGGTGTGGTAGGACACGGGGGCGCGAAGATAAGACCAAAGAGCAGTCGGTCGGCCCCCGGGTACATGTGGTTCCTGGCAAACTCGAGATTCCTGGATAATTGACTCGGTGACCGATACCTCACTTTAGCGGGTGAGTGAGGTTTGTGTAAGGAATAAATCACCAGCTAGTTAGGAATCAATTCGAATCGCCATCGCTCCTGGATAGTGAGCACTTAACTTGAGTGACTTCATCGTAGTAATGTTGATGGAACACTTGGACAGTTATAACGAATATGACATTATGGAAGTTGTTAATGATCATTGGTTATCATTATTTGCTTAATCACATACTTGCTCTAGTATAGGTGCAAATGTAGTCGACAGGTTAATAATAATTAACTTGACAGTAATGCTTTTGGAAATGTTCTTGAGATACTAAAAATGCCTCTTTTTGCAAATGAGTCAGCTACCCTACTATAAAGCCCTTCATAATCCTTGGTGTCACTTTATTTTCGGTTATGTTGGGTAAGTCTAGCTGAGTACCTTCTCGTACTCAGGGTTTTATTCCCACTTGTTGCAGATGGACAGATGTATTACAGCTACTGTATCAACTGCCTTTATCCTGCGATGGGTGATGCTTAGGACCATGGGTATGGTCATTCCTTACGTCTTGTCTGATGGTTTTGTTGGAGATGATCATTAGCTAGCACTGTATTTGAACTCCGTGTGAGTGTGTGTGGTTTTGAACAAATGACTTCCGCTACTTCTATTTGAACTCATTTTGTAATAACTATGTTTAAACTCTGATGTATCTGAGATGCAAACTTTTATGTAATATGTGATGGTGACCGCTAAACTTATTACGATCTTGGCTGGTATGTGAGTTGGTTTGAAATCCTTCGTGATTTCACGGACTACCAGGTTATACTGGCTTAAGTTTGCTAAATCGTCTACTCTGGCAGATGATTTTCTTACTTAATTTCGTATAATTGATCGGTTCTGTTACAGCTGGTATCAGAGCATGGTTTAGCGTGTTACTGTTCACAAGTGTATTTAAAACAAAAAGGCATTTGAAAAACGTGATTTTCAAACTAAAAAGTGTGCCAGCGATCATATCCTTTATGCCCAGTTAAGGACTCTAGGTGGCTTAATTAAGTACTGACTTGGGGTTCTTGCATTATATTTCTCTTTCATTGCTCATACGGCATGCTATTGTATGAGTGCCACTTGTTTGAGTGGTAGTGTATGGATCATTTGCCTCTACGCCTCGGTAAGTGTGAGCTGTGAGAGCATAATCAGATACACCACCGATCTAGGGTGAATGCTTATATGATGCTGGAGTAATTACATGTTCTACGCATGTTTTACAAAGGTATCTCATGTGTGGGTATTCCGTCTGTTGAGGCGATGCCATCAATAGGACGATGGTTCGGGTAGTTACTACCGTTATACATGTATCTGGGGATTCGTGTAGAGCTGTAGATAAAAGTTTACTGCTTTTGTGCATTCATCGGGAATTGGGCTGAAATGAATCTTCTACAGATACATAACAACGTTATTGTGTAGAACGTATTAGATGTGTATTTGAGAGATCGTTTGTATGCCACCGAATTCGTCGCTAGAAATTATTTACTTCATAAGTTTGTGAGAACGTACGGCACGTACATACATCATATTACTTGTGCATTTCATTCATGTCATGCATTCCTCCCCTTATAAATTGATTATCTCATTTTGATAAAAGTTGTATCACCTAAAATATGTTTCCACGGGATAATAAAAGAACTTTTGCTACAGATGGCCCGCACAAAGCAGATCGCCCATAAGTCCACCGGAGGAAGAGCACCATGATGTCCGTTGGCCCTGAGGGAGCACCGCACCATGGACACCTTCTTGAGTGAGTTTGGTATGCCAACCTTGCTTTGGAGAGTGCTCCATGATGTGGGGTACCCAAAGGGTCAAGAGCCAGTGTACCCTTGGAATGAGAGCCAGTTAGTAGAGGAAGGACTTGTAGTGGTAGAGATCATGGTTCCTGCTCTTGGTGATGCTCCAGAGTGGGATGGTTGGCACTTGGAGTTTGAGGGTCGCACTCCTGTTGAGGGTGTAGAGGGAGCAGCTTTCCGTGTCATCAGGGATATCATAAGCAGATTTCCTAGTGAGCTTGCAGCAGCTCTAGCTAGCACCTTTCCTAGGGATGATCCTCGTGATGCTATTTGGGTTCAGCCTCAGGGAAGTGCCTTGGTTAGAGGTCTAGCTGAGGGATAGGCTAGCGACAACCATGCTATGAGTGCTATGTTCGCCGCCATCAGAGCGTATGAGGGTCTTGAGAGTACCTACTGGACTTTGACTGGCTTACGTGGTCATGATAAGCTCAAGGTGAGAAAGCAGAAGAAGTAGTAGGCATGTGCTATAGCTAGTTTGCAGGAGCAGTTGGCTGATATGAGCTTACAGTGGGACCAGGCGGTAGAGAGAGGTGATAGAGCTATGCAGCGGGTGCATATGTTGACTCAGGCCAACAATAATGCAGACCGCATGATTGGACAGTTGGTTCAGGAAAGGAATGAAGCCTAGGACAAGAGGGACCTTTTGCTGCAGAGGGTCGATGAGCTAGAGGAGTACAACGTCAACCTGCATGAGGAGTTTCATGCGCTCTACAATGGGGTTGGCCCATATGCTCCTCCAGACGCCACTGGTATGGACATCGACAACGACGACAAGGACGAGCCTATAGTTTCACCTGAGGGCGATGGTGACGTCTCCGACCCCGACGACGGCCCCAAGGAGTAGGCTAGTTGCCTTACGCTAGTGTTTAGGTCCTGTCGCGATGACCTTTCTTTTGTTGGCATGTAACCTAATGTATCTTGCTTCGAACTTATGAGACTTGGCATGAGAGTGGAACTTGGCTAGTCATGCGATATCTGAACGCATAAAAGTCCAGTGTATGTATGCTGGCAATTTGGTTGTATGGACGCGATGTTTGCTTTTGAAGTAATTTAATTAAGTGATGTTGTTTTAATTAGGATGCGATTATTGTGCCTCTGTTTTATTGTATGAATTTATTCTCTCCAGTAAATTCAGTACGGCATAATTTTTCCGTCACTCATAATTATTACAGCTTCACTCAATCATTACTTGTTGCTGAAATATGCAGATGACAAATACTCGTCGTACCATGTATGAGGCCGCTGAGATCGGTGCTAATGGTGCTAGGACCGGTGGTGGTGGTGGAAGCCACGGCAACAACAATGAGCCTCCCCATGAACCACATTTGCCACCTCCTCCCCCGTTTACCCCAGAGGTGTTCCTCGCACAGTTGCTCGGGAGTCAGCGCAATACGAAACAATCCTAGAAGAACATGGAGGATTTTCTGCGTACTATCGCCAACAATGTTCAGCACGGTAACAATCAGGGTGGTGGCATTGGGGTGAATCAGCATAGCAGCTTCAAAGATTTTATGGACACCAGGCCGCCAATATTCAAGGAAGCAACAGAACCACTCGATGCTGAAGAATGGATCAACACTATGGAAGATAAATTCCATGTGTTGAGGATGACTGAGGTATTGAAAACTGTGTATGCTGCACATCAGTTGCAAGGACCAGTGGGAATGTGGTGGAAGCACCATCGCACAACCTTCCCTCCAAATGCTCAGATTACATGGAGAGAGTTCGCTGAGGCCTTCCGTGGAGTTTATATTCCACCTAGGCTGACTGAGATGAAGTTGTGAGAGTTCTTGGCGTTAAATCAGGGCACCAAGACTGTGACACAATATTTGCATGCTTTCAATAACTTGTGTCATTATGCTCCCGACATGGTTGACACTGATGCTAAGAGAATCGCCAGTTTCAAGAGGGGCCTCAATCCAAAGATGATGAAGCATGTGGGTACCAACACCCGCGTCAGATTCAATGACTTCATCAGTGATTGTCTGAAGCAGGAAAAGAACAACAACGCCAGCACCGTAGCCAAGACTCGCAAGAGAGCCCTAGAGGGTGGTCCGTCCCAAGCAAGAGCACCTGCAAGAGGTTGTCCTCCCTATCGTCCATCTGCACCTGGTGCTAGGTTCAGGCCACCTTAGCAGAGAGGTCAGAATTTTAGGGGACCACAGAAGCCTTACAAGATGGTAGTACAGTCTAACAAGGCAGCCGCAACTATGGTACAGGGTAGTTCCAAGGGAGCTGTGGGGTCTGCTGGTACAGTAAGGGGACCCTGCTACAATTGTGACCAACCCGGCCACTTCTCAAGGTTCTGTCCTTATCTGCCCAAGAAGAAGCAATAGACCTATAATGCTCGGGTCCATAGTATGACCGTGGATGAGATTCCTGAGGGAGAGCCCGTAACCGCTGGTAAGTTTTCTATCAACCAAAACCCTGCAGTTGTTCTATTTGATTCTGGGTCATCGCATTCTTTTATGAGTCAAGCATTTGCATAGAAACATGAATAGCTATGCACAGAATTGGGTTATGGTTACCGTATAAGTTCAGCAGGGGCTGATGTTCTGACCAATCGGATGGTTCGAGGGGCAACCCTTGAATTAGGTAGCAGAAAGTTTCGAGTGAACTTGATAGTTATGCCTAGACTAGTTCTAGATGTCATTATATGGATGAATTGGATGAAGGATTGGGGAGCAGTCATAGATATAGGAAGTCGGGTACTTACCCTTAAGGATCCCCTTGGTGAGGGTACTTTCCAAGTACCATTGCCTCAGAGAATAGACCTTATAAGTGTGACATGTGCTACTGAAGTTATTCCTATTCATCAGATTCTAGTAGTGTATGAGTTTCTGGATGTATTCCCCGATGAGCTACCTGGTCTTCCGCTAGATAGGGATATTGAGTTTTGAATTGAATTAATCCCTGAAACAACTTCGATTTCAAGGAGACCCTATCAGATGCCTTCAGATGAATTAGTTGAGCTGAAGAAGCAACTAGAAGAGTTATCGAAAAAGGGGTTTATCCGGCCAAGCAAGTCTGAATGGGGATGTCCCGCCTTGTTTGTAAAGAAGAAAGAGGGCACGTTGAGAATGTGCGTAGATTATAGGCCACTTAACACTGTAACCATCAAGAATAAGTATCCCTTGCCTCATATTGATGTTCTGTTTGACCAGTTAGCCAAGGCTAAGGTGTTCTTGAAGATAGATTTGAGATCCGGTTATCATCAGATCAAGATTAGGCCACAAGATATACCGAAAACCACATTTTCCACTAGATACGGGTTGTATGTGTATCTTGTCATGTCCTTTGGCTTGACAAATGCTCCTGCATACTTTATGTTTTTGATGAATATAGTTTTCATGCCAAAATTGGATAAGTTCGTGGTTGTGTTCATTGATGACATTCTGGTGTACTCTAAGAACGAGAAGGATCATGAAGAGCATCTGAGAATTGTCTTGACCAGACTTAGAGATCATAAGTTGTATGCTAAGTTTAGCAAATGCGAATTCTGGTCAAAGAAAGTTCCTTTCCTTGGCCACATTCTGTCAGAAAATGGAGTTTCAGTCGATCCAAGTAAGATGCAAGAGGTTATGGATTGGAAGGCACCGACCACAGTTCCTAAGATTAGAAGTTTCTTAGGATTAGCTGGTTACTATCGCCGCTTCATATCAGACTTCTCGAAGATTGCCAAGCCAATGACAAGTCTGCTACAGAAAGATCACAAGTTCATGTGGATAGAGGAGTATGAAGCAGCTTTCCACACCTTGCGGAAACTATTGACCACTACTCCTGTTCTCGCACAACCGGACATTGAGAAACCATTTGATGTGTTTTGCGACGCATCGAAAACTAGTTTGGGCTGTGTTCTTATGCAAGAAGGGAGAGTCATTGCTTATGCCTCACATCAATTGAGAAAGCACGAGGGCAACTATCCGACACATGATCTTGAACTTGCTGCAGTTGTGCATGCCCTAAAAATTTGGAGACATTATCTACTTGGTAATGTGTGCAATATTTTCACAGATCACAAGAGTCTTAAGTACATCTTTACCCAACCCGAGCTAAACATGAGACAGCGAAGATGGTTGGAATTGATCAAAGATTACAACTTGAATGTGCAATATCATCCTAGAAAGGCCAATGTAGTGGCAGATGTTTTGAGCAGAAAGTCACATTACTTGAATGTGCAGCCATTACTTGAAGCTGGGTTCGATCTGATGTATCCTGCTGTGTTACATAGTATTCAGATTAGTTGCTCTTTTGAAAGTAAGATAATAGAAGGCCAGAAAATAGACAAGGGAATATTCCACATCAAAGAGAAAATAAAAGAAAAGCCGTCTAAGCACTTTAAAGTGGATGAACAGGGCGTGTTGTGGTTTGACGACCGTCTTATGGTTCCCAAAGATCGAGAGCTTAGGAATAAACTCATGGATGAAGCTCACCTTTCTAAGCTATCTATCCATCCAGGAAGTAGTAAGATGTATCAAGAACTAAGGCCTCGTTATTGGTGGACCAAAATGAAGAAAGAAGTTACAGCATATGTTGCCAGATGTGACACGTGTTGTAGAGTGAAAGCTATTCATATGAAACCTGCCGGTTTGTTGCAACCTTTGTCCATCCCTAGTTGGAAGTGGGATGATATAAGTATGGATTTTATCTCGGGTTTGCCCACTACTCAAACGGGACATGATTCAATTTGGGTGATTGTGGATCGTCTTACCAAGACCGCTTATTTCTTACCTATCAAGACAACTTATCGACCACCTCAATATGCCGAGAAGTATATTGCAGAAATTGTGAGGTTGCATGGTATACCAAAGACTATAGTATCTAATAGAGGGCCACAGTTCATGGCTCACTTTTGGGAACATTTGCACAAAGGTTTGGGAACTAGTTTGATTCGTAGCACCGCTTATCATCCTCAGACAGATGGTCAGACTGAACGAGTGAATGCAGTTCTAGAGGATATGTTAAGAGCCTACGTGTTATCTTCTAGGGGTTCATGGGAGTCATGGTTACCATTAGCTGAGTTTGCTTACAATAATAGTTATCAAGAAAGCATCAAGATGGCTCCATTCGAAGCTTTGTATGGCAGAAAATGTAGAACACCACTGAATTGGGTCGAGCCAGGAGAAAGAAGGTATTATGGCATTGACTTTGTAGAAGAGGCTGAGAAGAAAGTTCATATTATTCAACAAAATATGAAGGCGGCCCAATCACATCAGAAAAGTTATGCAGACAGAAGAAGGAGACCCCTTGTGTTTGAAGTTGGTGACTATGTTTATCTGAAGGTCACGCCAATGAAGAAGAAACGGTTTGGAGTCCGGAGAAAGCTTACCGCTAGATACATAGGACCATACAAGATCTTGGAAAGAAGAGGTCCAGTAGCCTATAAGTTAGAGTTACCTGAGACAATGAGTACTGTCTTCCCAGTTTTCCATGTATCACATCTCAAGAAGTGTTTGCGTGTTCCGGAGGACAGGATAGAACCTCGGGGCATCAAACTCAAATCAGATTTGGTGTATCGTGAGCAACCGGTCCATGTGTTAGACACTAAAGAACGTGCTACTTGGAATAGTATGGTGAAAACATACAAGATATAGTGGAATCATCATGATGAGGGAGATGCAACTTGGGAAATGGGAGAATATCTACAAAAAGCTTATGAAGATTTTTATAACAAATGGTTCGTAACCCAAATCTCGGGACGAGATTTTTATAAGGGGGGAGGGCTGTAACACCCTGGTGTTATGCAAGCATTTAGGCACTGCAAATCATGCATATTGTGCATCATGAAGCATCCTAAGTATCCATGCCTAATCATGTAAATAATAACTGAAACCATGCTTCGAAACATATGAAACATGCTCGTGAAATATGAATGTTGCATACACTTGTTTAGAGTTGTTTTTGCCCTAATTATGCTTGCTAGGTTAGTAAAACATGTTTGGCTATAATTGTAAATCATTTAGAATTATTTAGCACAATTTTTGGAGCAAAGTTTGTATTCAAACTTTTGACAAAATATGCATTTGAAATTTTTATTGAAAATGGTCAAAAATCCTCCCTATTTAGCTTTTGCTTCCCAATTCAAAATCTATGCAAAATTTCTAGTTGGTCCCTAAAGCAAAGTTGTAGAGGATTAAATTCTAAGCAACTTTTATTTTTGGGCCATTTTCAAAAGAAGTCATTTTCTTGCTAAAAAGGGTACTTGAAAACTGATATTTGAAAATTCATTGAAAATAGAATTTGAAAAGGAGTTCTCTCTGTTAACGGGCCGCCGCCTCACTTCTAGCCCACCAAGCCGAAGCCGGCCCAGCGATCCTCCCTGCGCTCGAGCCTCCGCTTTGGCCCAGCCCGCTTGCTCAGCCTGCCTTCGCGCTGGCTTCCTTCTTCCCCCGCGCGCGTACGCGTCCGACCGCGTCAGGCACGCCGCGCCGCGTGGCGAGCGCATGCCGGCGACGCCGGCCGGGTGGCGTTCCGTGGCCCCCACAAGCAAGCACGCCTTGCCGTTTTCAAGCCACCATAGCTCTGCTTCTCCCTGCGCTTCTCATTTCCTCTCCCACGTTGCCTCTCTGCCTCGCCCCACACCGAGCTCCGCTCGCGCCGCCATCGCCACCGCAGCCCCACCGGCAAAATTTACCGCCGGTGCTCCACCATTACCCGCAATCGAGCACACATCGCTCCGCCTCACTCCCTGGCACCTGGTGCTCGCTGCAGGGACACCATTTGAGCAAGGTATAGCAGCTTGCGCGTTTTCGCCACCGTCGGTCATGGCGCCGCTGCGCTTGACCCCGCCGCGCTTGACCCCGCCGTGGAAAGCTTCCCCCGTCCCTCCTCCATCCCTTTATGTAGCCTGCTCAGGTTCGTCACCTTCTTGTGGACCCCATGTGCACGCCCGCTTGCCCGGACATGGCCGGCAACGGCCGTTGGCCCACTGGCAGTGCCCGCACCGCCGTGGCGCCTGGAACGCCGGCGTGGTGTGGCGTCTCGCCTCGGCCGAGCTGGTCCAGGACGGCCTTGGGCCGAAGCCCCGAGCCAGGCCATCGCCCTTCCCTCCGCTCGGTTTGCGCAGACCGAAAGTGGCCGTGGGCCAGTTGTTCCCACGGGCCGGCCCAGTAGTAATAGGAAAAATACGTTTTCGGTTTTTCTTTTATTATTTGGGAAGAGAAATACTTTGGAAAATATTTGTGTACTCATTTTGGCTCCAAATTTGTTGAAACAAATTTTGCTAGGTTCCTTGTCACCAGATCTACATGATAAAAATATTACATGTCATTTTTAAGATACTTTTCTGTAGAGTTTTATTTAATTCTTGATATTGCTGATATCTTGTAAAATGTGTATTAAAACCTATATGCATCAGAAAAATATGCTTCCAAGCTTGTTACTCTTCTTGTGTAATGTACTTCCTAGGAAAAATATATGCCATGCATGTCCTGTAGAAAAATTGTGAGATGTAGTTCAAGTGCCTTTAATGGCTGATTTTTTTTATTTTTGCTAGAGAGCAAAATTTGTATGAAACATGCATGTGATAATTTTTGTACAGTGGTTATTTACTATTTAGAACCTAGGAAAAATACTAAATCTATTGTTTGACACTTTTCATAATACAAAGTATTTTCATGTTTATAATTATGCCATAGCTTGTTATTTTTGTGTAGGCTATTCCACTTTTCCAAATGCCATAAAAATCTGATGGTAGACTACTTAGGGTAGTACTGTGCTATGGTAATTTTCTAAGATTTTTCTAAGCTATAAAAATAGATATTGCTATTCAAACCTATTATTAATTAGGGTTTAATCAAATGTTGCTTTATGCCTGATTAAGAAATTAGTGAAGCTTTGGTGTATCTTTGAAGCATTTAATGAGATGTGTTGACTTAGCATATTAGTAGTAGAAGAGAATGCAGTAGATGACATGTGCTTGTAGTACATGTTCTTGGATGATGTTGACTACCTTGCATTCAAGCATATCCATTGTGTTCATTTCATCTGATGCACCGTTTGCATAAGCACTTACGCACATGCATCATACAGGATCGCAAACCGAGAGCCCAGTCGTTATACCCAAGGAGCTCAAGGAGCAGCTCGAGGTGCAGCCGCAGGAAGTGACCGAAGCAGACGAGGAGGACATTGAGGAACTTCTGGAGTGCCCCGATCACCGCCCGAGCTCCTTCGAGAGAGACAAGCCCCGGAGCATTTTCTCCCCGGTTTGCAATTATTAATTAAATGCTTTACCTTAATTGATACATTACGTTTAGGAGTTGTTTGCAACCGTTGCTGCATTATACCTTGTCTACCTTTGTTATACTATACCCTTGTTACCCTGGTATCCACAGTCGAGTCAATGCTTAGCTGGCTTAGACCGGTAGAAGTCGGGTGATTTCCTGTCACCTGCAAGCTATAGGTGGTTACCTAGATCTGCTTAGATAACTATGTAGTCATGGTATAACTAAGTGTTAAATGAAGTTGAGACCGGACAGAGACTTACAGAGTTTTGGACTGTAGTGCTTTCCGTCTGTGTCGATTAAGGACCGACCGTTGTTGAGCCTTGAGTCATGTTGAACACATGCCTTACATTTAGCTGGCCGAATAAAGTACCTTTCGACCGTGAAGCTGGGAGATTATTCGGGCCAAGTAGATTGCCCACAGTGCACTGTGCCGGAGCAGGTGTGGTAGGACACGGAGGCACGAAGATAAGACCAAAGAGCAGTCGGTCGGCCCCCGGGTATGTGGTTCCTAGCAAACTCGAGATTCCTGGATAATTGACTCGGTGACCGATACCTCACTTTAGCGGGTGAGTGAGGTTTGTGTAAGGAATAAAATCACCAGCTGGTTAGGAATCGATTCGAATCGCCATCGCTCCTAGATAGTGAGCACTTGACTTGAGTGACTTCATCGTAGTAAAGTTGATGGAACACTTGGACAGTTATAATGAATATGACATTATGGAAGTTGTTAATGATCATTGGTTATCATTATTTGCTTAATCACATACTTGCTCTAGTATAGGTGCAAATATAGTTGACAGGTTAATAATAATTAACTTGACAGTAATGCTTTTGCAAAGGTTCTTGAGATACTAAAAATGTCTCTTTTTGCAAATGAGTCAGCTACCCTACTATAAAGCCCTTCATAATCCTTGGGGTCACTTTATTTTTGGTTATGTCGGGTAAGTCTAGCTGAGTACCTTCTCGTACTCAGGGTTTTATTCCCACTTGTTGCAGATGGGCAGATGTATTACGGCTACTGTATCAACTGCCTTTATCCTGCGATGGGTGATGCTTAGGACCATGGGCATGGTCATTCCTTACGTCTCGTCTGATGCTTTTGTTGGAGATGATCATTAGCTGGCACTGTATTTGAACTTCGTGTGAGTGTGTGTGGTTTTGAACAAATGACTTCCGCTACTTCTATTTGAACTCATTTTGTAATAACTATGTTTAAACTCTGATGTATCTGAGATGCGAACTTTTAAGTAATATGTGATGGTGACTGCTAAACTTATTACAATCTTGGCTGGTATGTGAGTTAGTTTGAAATCCTTCATGATTTCATGGACTACCGGGTTATACAGGCTTAAGTTTGCTAAATTATCTGCTCTGGCGGTTGATTTTCTTACTTAGTTTCGTATAATTGATCGGTTCTGTTACAGACTGTACCACAACATATTGCAAAAATTGAAAAGGGCTACTCTCTACCTGAATGTGCTGCTTACTGATCTATTATTGGTTTTTATCCTTAACAAAATGCTCAGCAATATAGACTGTCATAATATATGTGTAAGGACATTTTTTACATTTACCAATGCTTGTGCTTTTCAACAGTCAGATTTCTTACTTTTGGGTGGTGGTCTAGCCATGATTTATCCTTGTGCAGGTCCTCTACTGAACCTATTTCCTGATCTATCAAAATAAATCACTGGTGTTTCATGTACATACATAGTTTATTTCAAAATTATTTTGGATCATTGGTTTTGTATTGCTTGGCTGTCTTGTTGCTGTTGTAGTAGAATAGTAGGAACTCACATCTTTTAACTGTGTGTTGCATATATTGTACAATAAAATGAATATATATGTGTGCAGTATCCATTTCTTGATTGCATATTTATAAGTAGTAAATTGCACACTTAAATTACTGCAATTATAGTGTTTAACATGTGCAATATCCAGTCTTTATATGTAACTTTTCCACTACTTTGTTTTCCTTTTTACATTTCATTAAGCAGGAAAAACATATGTTCAGAAAGCTTGCACTAGGAAAACTCTTTACTCTAATAGTCCAAGTGTAGCATCATTTAGATTGTTTGATGATGAATAATAATGCTCTAACCTGGATCAGTGCTTGTAGCTGAATTATATGGCTGACTGCTTTATTTCATCCTTTGTTACCTGATTTTTGAAGGCTACTGTGTATTTAGGAAGTATGGTCTTTTAGTTTTATCATTAGTTCTGTAACATGGAGAATAGAAATATTGTACCTATTAGTTTAGTTGCTTGTTTGAGGATCTGAATTCCTGCATGCTTGGTTACTCTGATCCCATGTGTTGGCAGGCAATTAGCATGAAGGACCCCATGAGGTACAAACTCTGCTATACCACCAATGCATTCCACTAATAAATCTCATTTCCATGTTGGTCTCACTCTCACACGCATTCCTTGCCTCCTACTATTGAGGAAGAGCAAAACGCGCAAGAAAATCATGCGCGCACGATAATCATTTTCTGTCATCCACTGCTCTATGACTTTGAGGTGCTGACATATCTAATGTTCACATTCAGAGTGTGCTTCTAGTGATGGCATGCCTATGTGCTCAATTCCTGCACACTACTGATGCCACTGTTTCTTTTATTCCATTCTAGGTACCAGTGGATGCAGAAGATGCTGAGATTGAGGAGTGTATCCTACAGCACTTGCTGCTGCTGCTGCCATTCGTAGGTCGCACCGTCATGCTAGAAGAGAAGGCCATCGCAACAGATCAGCAGCTCATGGTCATGGGCACCCACAAGCCCTGTTCTTTCCATCTGCTGAGGCCACCCCTAGTGGTTTTCTGTCTTCACATCCACCGCAAGAAGGGGACCATGAACATGCTTCTACTGTGATTTCTTCTCGGCCATTGCCTACCGTGAACTCCGCAGAAGAAACAACTGAAGACACATCTGTGAATCACACTACCTCGGTTAATGGCCCTATTGGGTCACATGATAGGTACTTCCTATAGAATAGTATTGTCTATATTTATCTGTAATCTGTTTGCTTATCATTTACATGGGGTTAATAAACACTTGCTATGTAATGAGCTGCATCAGTGTTTCTAGGAACCAATCTTTGCCTGTCAACCAAGATGAAGCTGGACCATCTGATGCACAGTCATTCTTAGACACGATCAAATCTCGACTGCAGTTAGTTTCTACAAAGTATGTACTACTACATTGTAGTTCTAAGCATATGCAATCTATGGAAATTTAATTTACCTCATGAGTATACTTGATATATATATATTGTTCGAAGCAAATTTGTAATAACTTTCAATGTTTATTTTGAACAACCAACCTGTAGATCAAAAGAGAAATGTATTAGCTTAGAACTTAGTAGTTCATATATTTAATGCCTCATGGTTTGTCTAAGGAGGATGAGTAAGGGCATAAGATAGGTTGAATGGCATAGTCATTGGACCCAAATTTCCTTAAATACCTATTCAGAATCTATGTTAGTTGTTATCTCTGAAACCTAGGTAAACATCATACTGAAACTCCTCTCACAAAGCATGTGTCATGATTGTGGCGGAAGTGACCGGATAGGATAGGAATGCGAAGTCGCCAGCCGTTCGGCCGCTGGTTTCCTACCTGTGGTGGCTGGTGTGGGGAACAGCAAGGAGATGAGAGAACAAAGAAAGGAGATGAGAATAGGAATTGGGTTGTCATTGTATGTTTATTCCTTGATCACCACTGCATATAAAGGAGATTACATCTTCATTCTCTCCTAATTAAACTCTTTTCTCTCCCTAATTCAAGCCTTCCTGATTTGATCCCTTGATCCTTTCCTGCCTAATCAGCCCCTACAACAGCGCCTATAGTTAATACCAACCATAACATCTCTCCCCTCCTTTAGAAAGAGCTCGTCCTCGATCAAGGGTTTAATTTGTGCCTATGATATTTTCTGTAATATCATATTGCTTCTAGATTATAATTCTATTAATTGTGATTTGTGCCGGCACACACCACTTTTTGTCCTCGTCCTTTCATAGAAAAAAATGTTTTTCGTGATTTATGGCGACACATCTCATATATTTGTCTTTGTCCTCCTATAGAAAAAAATTGTATTTTGTTAATTGTGATTTGTGCTAGAACACACCACAGTTATACGTTGTGTTTTGTGAAACGACCCCGATTTCCGTGAAGGGAAATCCACAGCGTCGAAGTGTAATAAGACCGTTGTAGATCATATTACCCAAATTCTAGTCGAATATCACATCCATACAATGATAATATCAGAGTACAAATAGTGCAGAATTACATAAATTATTACATCTCCACAATGGCAGAATCAAAAGTAGCATTCATTCAGAACAGCTTGAAGATAAGATCGCCAAACTTGAGCGTAGGAACGAATCCCTCAACCGTCAAACTCCTCGGAGCTATACTCCTCAGCAGAACCTATGTGCCAAAATTTATCAGTACGATTTGTACTGGCCACTCCCAACCCTATGAGCATTGCTTTGTGGAAATTGGATGCAAGTTGGATATAGTCAAAAGGAAACTATGAGGCTGGGGTTTCCTATGTATATAGCATATCAAGTATATATATAAAAGTATAGTCAAGATTTAACACCATTCCCACACATATTCCACCCCATTCCCTTCCTAGAGCCAGGTTTCGATCCTAGGATCGATATACCACCATCTCCACACCATCACCATAACCATACCATCGCTCAGTCGACAGACCAACTCCCTCTCGGCTCTATCTCATGGCCCGTAGCCCCTGGCTATGTCCGACACTCTCTCACGGGGGAAGAAGAGAAAGACTCATATCACTATCAAGTTTAAGCGAAACCTAGGAAAGGTCCATAGCCGACAAGTCAGCACATGTATCGATCGATCAACCATACACTCTGCAGAGGTTTTACATAACCACAAGATCTGCATTCTTCGCTGACCGTCGTCAACTAGGCTAATTCCGGCCGCTTGCCAGCCTAGGATAATGCCACTCTACCATTCAGCCCTGGTACACCCTAGGTCTGGTCTGGGGTGGCTAAAACTGTGAGTCATGAGCTGGGTCCACAAGGTCTCCATGAAGTCTCGAAAGGGTGTAGGGGAAATCCTCCATGCTCCATACCTCCTTACACTGTCCGCTATCAACCTAGCAGTAGTGGCAATATCCTACCAAGTAGTCTGGCCGTCCCACACCATATAGGGCGAGTGGTACGTAAGGCTTCCCGGTGAATCTGAGTACTAGTAAGTCCTTAGGGATGACCAAGCCAGAATGTCTTCATTAGGGTTTCCATTTACTATGCCACCACAGCACCTCCATCCTGGGCTCCTCCCATCACAGGTTCACACCCAAGACCACCTCATATACCTTTTACCCACCACAAGTATCCATTCCAGGGGTGCCTAGGTAGCACCACACGGCATGACTTGCCTCAGGCTCATCGTATACTCCAACTTGGTCGACACAACCCTCACCCTCCACACACCCAAGTCACACACGCAGCACACTCCCCATAGTTCAGATAACACCACGCATTAATATAGTATAAGCGTAGTAGAAGTACAAGTAATGAAATATAGCAGTGAGCGTGTGTCTAGCCTAATAGCAGGGTATGCAGGGGTAAGGTTGCGTCAAGGTAAAGGCCATCAAGTAAGCATACTACCATGCAAGTTCTATCATAGTATGATTGTAGCGGTAAAGTAAAGCAATAGCAGTTCTATATTAGCCATGCGTAATAGGTGCTACGAGATTGGGTGGGATGTGGCACCTTCAGTGTAGTCGTCTCCGTACTCCTCATGGTACTCATGGTCCTCGTCAGTCTAGTTCTCCTCCGAGTCTACAAACGATTGCATTATAGTTGCGTTAGCGACGTCTATAGAATAGCACAAACAAGCAATGGAAATTCAAAAGAGCCAAATGCACTCAAACATAGGTTCATTGCATAGAGCTTGATTTTAGATGAATTTTGGTCCTAGTTTCGTATTTTTCCAAGGTCGTATGAATTAGTTATGAATTTCCAAAGTTTAAATCGTTTCTGAAAATGAAAAAAGGCTGAATTAATCCTGGGCTGACACGTGTCACGCTGTGACTGGTCCACGTGGCATGCTAACGTCAGCATGATGTCAGCATGATGTCATCGTCTCAGTTCCAAGCTGACAGGTGAGGTCCAGCTGACGTCAGCATGACGTCAGCAACGTCATCAGTTCTGACAGGTGGGTCTAGGGGCTCTCGGGTCACTGACATGTGGGTCCGGTCAAAGTCAACATCAGTCAATGGTGAGTCAATGGTCAATGGTCTACGGTCAATGGTTAGGGTCACTAACGTGTGGGTCCAGGGCTACTAATGTCAGCAGCTGATGTCATCGTGACGTCAGCATGACGTCACCCCAGCTGTGTTGGCTTCTGCCGTGTGGGTCCCACGTGACGTCAGCATCTGACATGTGGGTCCAGAGTGTCCATGCCACTGACATGTGGCGGTCAACGGTCAACATGGGCCGGGTCTCAAATGGGCTCTGGTGGGCTCGGGTTGGGCCGGTCTGGGCCGGGCCGGGCCGGACACGTGGCAAGCTATGGCGCTGCCACGTCGTAGCCATGGGCCTCCACTAGGCTATGGTCTTCGGCTATGGGCGTGAGCGTGGCTCACGGTGGACCAAGAGATGCTAGTCCATGGACCGCAGACAGGTCTACAGTGGACTGAGTCCACCCTTCTTCTCTCAGGCGCGGTCCATGTGCACCGGGTGCATGCGTGGGTGGCCGGTGAGGGGGGGGTTTCCCCTGTTTCTCCTGTGGCTATGCTCTTACCGGCGGCGAGCTCGTTGGTGAGCCTTCGTGGCGGCGCTAGCGCGAAGCATGTCTTCTAAGATCTGATTTACTCGTTCTGTCTGTCCATCTGTCTGTGGATGGTAAGCAGTACTGAAATCAAGTTTGGTTCCAATGGATTTGTGCAGGGCTTCCCAGAATTGGGACACAAACTGAGGACCACGATCAGATACAATACTAGAGGGAGCTCCATGCAGTCTAAGAATATGCTCAACATATAGATCTGCTAATTTTTCGGCATCGATCTTGGTCTTAACTGGTACAAAGTGAGCAATCTTGGTCAAACGATCAACAATCACCTAGATGGAATCATTGCCTTTCTGTGAATGGGGCAATCCAACTATGAAATCCATGGATATACTCTCCCATTTCCACTCGGGAACATCAAGAGGTTTTAGCAATCCTACAGGCCTTTGATGTTCAGCCTTGACTCTGTTGCAGGTGTCACAACGTGCCACATGTCCTGCAATGTCCGTCTTCATGCCTTTCCACCAAAAGTGTTTCTTCACATCTTGATACATCTTTGAACCTCCAGGGTGAATATAGTACTTAGAATCATGAGCTTCTGACAGAATTTCCTCTCGTAGTACTGGGTCAGATGGAACATAGATTCTGTTCTTGAACCAGATGGTTCCTTATTCATCTTCTTGGTGGTTGGTCTTGTAGCCTAGTTTCTTTAGATCACGGAGATATTTGATCTCTTCACAACTTTTCTGAGCTTGACGGATACGATCTGTGAGATCATAGTGTATGTGGAGCTCATTCAACAAGCCATGCGGTAGTATCTCTAGTTGAAAATCATCAATCTCTTTCTTGAGCTCGGGTGGTACGGATTTAGTGATCAAGGTGTGATAGTAACTCTTGCAACTGAGAGCATCTGCAACTACATTAGCTTTTCCTGGATGATAGTGAATTTCTAGGTCATAGTCCTTGATCAATTCTAGCCATCGGTGTTGCCTCATATTCAAATCTTCTTGAGTGAAAAAGTACTTCAAGCTCTTGTGATCGGTGTAGATGTCACATTTGTTGCCTATCAAGTAGTGTCTCCAGATCTTCAAGACATGCACAACTGCTGCTAACTCAAGATCATGAGTAGGGTAACGGTTCTCGTGTTCTTTCAACTATCGAGAAGCATAAGCTATCACTCTTCCACCTTGCATCAATACACAGCCAAGTCCTTGATGGGATGCATCACAATAGACCACGAAATCTTTGCTAATATTAGGCAATGCTAGCACAGGAGTTGTGGTAAGCTTCTATTTCAGTTCCTAAAAGCTTTGTTCACACGTGGGTGTCCATTCAAACTCCTTAGTCTTCTTCAGAAGATTGGTTATTGGATGGGCTATCTTGGAGAAGTTTTCGATGAATCGGCGATAATATCCAGCCAATCCCAAGAAACTTATGATTTCTGTCACATTACGGGGTTGATCCCACTCTTTCACAGCCTCAATCTTAGCTGGGTCAACTGCAACACCTTCAGCTGATAGTACATAGCCTAGGAAGGCAACTTCCTGTAGCCAAAATTCGCATTTACTGAACTTTGCGTAGAGCTGATGTTGGGCTAGTTTCTCAAGCACCGTTCTTAGATGATGTTCATGTTCTTCAGTGGTGGATGAATAGACAAGGATGTCATCAATGAATACTACCATAAACTTATCCAGTTCATCCATGAAAACCTTATTCATCATGTTCATGAAGTATGCGGGAGCATTCGTGAGTCTAAAAACACCACGGTAAACTCAAACTGCCCATACCTAGTCACAAAAGCTGTCTTCAGGATGTCACTCTCTCGAATCTTCATCTGATGATAGCTAGATCTGAGATCAATCTTGGAGAAATACTTGGCACCTCAAAGCTAATCAAGCAGATCATCAATTCTTGGCAGATGGTACTTATTCTTGATGGTGACTATGTTCAAGTTCCGGTAATCAATGCACATTCTCATTGAGCCATCCTTCTTCTTAACAAACAGAATAGGGGATCCCCAGGGTGAAGCACTGGGTCTGATATATCCCTTTGAGATGAGCTCATCAAGCTATTTCTTGAGCTCGGCCAGTTCATCAACTGACATGCGATAGGGTCTCTTGGCAATGGTTCCTGTTCCTGGCAAGAGATCAATGATGAACTCTACATCATAGTCTGGTGGCATACCCGGTAATTCTTTAGGGAATACATTGGGATAGTCTCTGACCACAGGCATATCATGAACTGTCTTCTCCTCTTTCTATGATTCTGAACTCGCTTTAAGGGCACACAAGATAGAGGTGGACTTTTCGGACTGGGGTTCACATCTAATGACTTGGCCTGATGGGTGGGTCACTTGGACATATCTAGGTGAACATGATATGATACCTCGGTGCATGGTTAACCAATCCATACCTAAGATGACATCTAGGTTTGTGGAAGGTAACAGGGTTAGGTTGGCTTTAAAGATAAGACCCTCAATGGTAAGACTCACTCCCTTACAGATGTGGGTGCACTTTAGGTCTCCTAAAGGTGAGCTGGTGATGATAGGCTTTTCACATGGGGTTACAGACAGGTCATGTTCTCGTGCAAACTTGGATGATATATAAGAACAAGTTGCTCTGGAGTCAAATAGAACTGATGCAGTATTGCCATTAACTAAAAACATACCATACACAACGTCAGGGGCAGCCTGTGCTTCCTCGGTGTCCAGATGGTTGAGTCATCCATGAGTAGCAGATCCCTTGAACTGAGACTTCTGAGTAGCTGAGTTCTGAGGGCACTCAGTGGCTTTGTGACCTGGTTGGCCACAAGCAAAGCAGGTGAAAGGTGTACCGCCTATAGGGGTTGGCGCGGGTGCCTTCCAGTTTCCAGTGCTTGGTGCGGAGCAGTTCTATGCTAGGCATTCATTCGCTGAGCGGGGATGGTTGAAACGGTCCTGAGTATTGCGGTCCTAAGCATAACGGTCCCGAGTGTAACAATCCTGAGCAGAGCGGGAGTATTTGGCGGTGTAGCCTCCACTTCCCCTACTCGATCTAGGGTTGTCATCCCTGTTGTGGTGAGAGCATTCCCTGGATGGTGCATCTCTGCGGAACCTCTTGCGATCACGGACATGGAAGGACTCCTTAGGCTTACGCTTTCTCTCCCTATACTCCTCTCCAGCTTTAGCATGATCTTTCTTGATCTGGATGCAGCGATCCACCAGAGCACACAATGTGTTACTCTCAATACCGCCAAACTTCAGCTTGATGTGCGGGTTAAGTCCCTTGCGGTAGTAGTACAGCTTCTCCTTCTCAGAGTTCACAACATAGGAAGGTGCATAGCGAAGAAGATTGGTGAAACGAGTAGTGTACTCAGTCACCCTGTCCTTTCCCATCTTGATGTTGTGGAACTCCTCAGCTTTGACCTCCATGACACCCTTGGGAATGTGACACTCAGTGAATGCTTCAGCGAACTCATCCCACGAGATGTTGGTAGGGTCCTCATGGGAATCGCTGAAACTGTCCCACCAGGCACGTGCTGCACCAGTGAGCTGGTGTGCGGCTGCTCCAACACACTCATCGTCAGTGAAAGTAGTGAGGTCAAGCTTCTTCTCCATCTCCTTGAGCCAGTCATCAGCTACAAGCAGGTCAGGGTCAGTGCCATCATAGGTAGGTGGCCTTAGCTTCAGGAATCCCTCTAGCTTCCTTTAGAAGTCATTCTGCTGACCTCCCTGGCAACGGTTTGCTCCTTCAACAAGAGCTGCAAGAAGCTGGGTCTATTGTGCCATCACTTCTGCCAGGTTCGGTGGTGGTGGTGGTGGAATGTTCTCCTTAGGTGGTGGAGTATTCTCTAGGTGGAAGGGTATCCCTCCACATCCACGGCCACGGCCACGGCCACGGTTGTTGCCACCACACCCCCCATTTGGTTCAACTGATTCAGGGGTGGGCGCACATCCATGGTTCATTAGGCGATTAGATCGGCGGTTTGGCATCTGCAATACAGATCATAGGAATTTTAGTGATTGTGCCATAAGTGCTTATAATTTAGTATGATTACATGATTTTTTTTATGATTTAAAGAAAATCATTTATACTATCCAACACTCATTACAAAGAAGCAATAAGATCCATAAGATGTAATAAGATCCAAAACATTCATTACATGGGTTTTATTACATAGCATCATCTCCATTAGTTACACTTGAAGACGTGCGAGAATCATACTACGCATAATGTCTCATAATACATCTCATAAGGGGTACATCATGGGGTACAACTTACGGAAGCTACTGACATGACTTATGACCACGCAGGGTCATTCTACTCTAACTCGTACACCGCGGCTGGGATACGACTGTTCTCGATCTCGATCTCCTCGTCAGACTTGTGAAGTCGGGACACGTACTTTAGAGCCTCAGCGAGCTCCTCAGTAGGCTTGGCTCCAGGTAGGGTAGGGCAGGCATCTAGGTTAAGGCAAGTTGGGGCTAACTCAAACTCCTCTATCCTAGGCTTTGTCTTGTTGTGAATCTCCTTGGGTAGCTGATCCCACATACCCTTCATCTCCCTGAGGCGCTTCCTATTAGACTTCTACCAAGCCTACCATGTCCTCTCACACTTGTCCTATAGGTACTCGGTCTACCTGAGTGCCTCGATCAGGTGACCCTGGTTGCAAACGGCCTTCTTCCTGAACTCCTCTAGCTCTTGAGTTATGGTCTTGTTCCGAGATTGGATCTTCAGCATATCAATCCCCTTGGATCTCTCTTAGTCTCCTCTACGGTTGACCTCGGCCTTCTTGTTGTCTAATTCTCTCTGCAACTCCAAGACCTTGCTGTCGAGGTAGTAGTTCCTGTTGCCTAGGTCGGCTACTTTGTCCTGTAAGTCTACAACCTCGGTTCTGTGGACTTCTTCACGATGGTTGAGCTCGTCCTATAGCTTGGCAACTGTCTCTAGTAGACTAGCTCGCTCCTGTGCTCCCTACGAGTCTCGTTCTTGGTACTCCCACCAGAGGGCCTGGTCCTGACGTCTCCTCTACTCCAGCTGGGTCACGTACCTATCCTGCTCTAGTAGGTAGATAGCTGAGACGCGAAGGCATCTGTCCTCCTTGGCAAGGATAACTCTACCGGCTATGAAACTCTGCTCACTAGGGGTAAGGCTGAGGTCGAGGGCCTGGGGAAGTAGACAGAACTCTATCGTCTTCAGGTGCTCGTAGTGGTCCCTCATCACTCTGTGAAGTGCCTTGTGTGAGATAGCTTGCAGTCCCTCCTCGACTGTGTCCTCTATAGTCAATTCGGTGAAAGCTAGGACAGAAGGTAAGGTAGTGCTAGCTAGGAACTTGACTGAGGTGATAATCGGTCCTTCGATTCCTCCTTCCTGAGCTGGCTTCCCAGTGTAGGTGACCTTGACAAGCTCGTCGGGGACTCCTAACGTGACGAGAACTCAGTAGAGGGTCTGTGCAAAACCCCCGAGCTCACATAGGTCAAAGGTAAGCTTGGCGTGGTCCAGAGGTAGCGGTCCTAGAGGCGGCCAGTCGATGTTCGTTGCCATCTGCATGTTTTAAGGAACAGGTGTTAGCAGATCAATAATAGATAAGCCTTGCATAAAAGTAAATGTAGGGTCGGTATATAACCGAAAGAAGAGATGTTCACGTCCTATTCTATCGTCCATTTCTGAGGGTTTCGTCCTATGGTCAAGTATGGCTCTGATACCAACTGAAACAACCCCGATTTCCGCGAAGGGAAATCCACAGCGTCGAAGTGTAATAAGACCGTTGTAGATCATATTACCCAAATTCCAGTCGAATATCACACCATACAACGATAATATCATAGTACAAATAGTGCAGAATTACATAAATTATTACATCGCCGCATTAGCAGAATCAAAAGTAGCATTCATTCAGAACAGCTTGAAGATAAGATCGCCAAACTTGAGCGTAGGAACGAATCCCTCAACCGTCAAACTCCTCGGAGCTATACTCCTCAGCAGAACCTATGTGCCAAAATTTATCAGTACGATTTGTACTGGCCACTCCCAACCCTATGAGCATATCAAGATATATATAAAAGTATAGTCAAGTTTTAACACCATTCCCACACACATTCCACCACATTCCCTTCCTAGAGCCAGGTTTCGATCCTAGGATCGATATACCACCATCTCCACACCATCACCATAACCATACCATCGCTCAGTCAATAGGCCAACCCCCTCTCGGCTCTGTCTCATGGCCCGTAGCCCCTGGCTACGTCTAACACTCTCTCACGGGGGAAGAAGAGAAAGACTCATATCACTATCTAGTTTAAGCGAAACCCAGGAAAGGTCCATAGCCGACAATTCGGCACATGTATCGATCGATCAACCATACACTCTGCAGAGGTTTTACATAACCACAAGATCTGCCTTCTTCGCTGACCGTCGTCAACTGGGCTGATTCCGGCCGCTTGCTAGCCTAGGATAATGCCACTCTACCATTTAGCCTTGGTACACCCCAAGTCTAGTCTGGGGTGGCTGAAACTATGAGTCATGAGCCGGGTCCACAAGGTCTCCATGAAGTCTCAGAAGGGTGTGGGGGAAATCCTCCGCGCCCCGTACCTCCTTACACTGTCCACTATCAACCTAGCAGTAGTGGCAATATCCTACCAAGTAGTCTGGCCGTCCCACACCATATAGGGCGAGTGGTACGTAAGGCTTCTCGGTGAATCTGAGTACTAGTAAGTCCTTAGGGATGACCAAGCCAGAATGTCTTCATCAGGGTTTCCATTTACTGTGCCACCACAGCACCTCCATCCCAGGCTCCTCAACTCACAGGTTCACACCCAGGACCACCTCATATACCTTTTACCCACCACAGGTATCCATTCTAGGGGTGCCCAGGTAGCACCACATGGCATGACTTTCCCCAGGCTCATCGTATACTCCAACTTGGTCGACATAACCCTCACCCTCCACACACCCAAGTCACACACGCATCACACTCCCCATAGTTCCGATAACACCACGCATTAATGTAGTATAAGCGTAGTAGAAGTACAAGTAATGAAATATAGCAGTGAGCGTGTGTCTAGCCTAATAGCAGGGTATGCGGGGGTAAGGTTGCGTCAAGGTAAAGGCCATCAAGTAAGCATACTACCATGCAAGTCCTATCATAGTATGATTGTAGCGGTAAAGTAAAGCAATAGTAGTTCTATATTAGCCATGCGTAATAGGTGCTACAAGATTGGGTGGGATGTGGCACCTTCAGTGTAGTCGTCTCTGTACTCCTCATGGTACTCACGGTCCTCGTCAGTCTAGTTCTCCTCCGAGTCTACAAACGATCGCATTATAGTCACGTTAGCGACGTCTATAGAATAGCACAAACAAGCAATGGAAATTCAAAAGAGCCAAATGCACTCAAACATGGGTTCATTGCATAGAGCTTGATTTTAGATGAATTTTGGTCCTGGTTTTGTATTTTTCTGAGGTCGTATGTATTAGTTATGAATTTCCAAAGTTTAAATCGTTTCTGAAAATGATAAAAGGCTGAATTAATCCTGGGCTGACACGTGCCACGCTGTGACTGGTCCACGTGGCATGCTGACGTTAGCATGATGGCAGCATGATGTCATCATCTCAGTTCCAAGCTGACAGGTGGGGTCCAGCTGACATCAGCATGACGTCAGCAACATCATCAGTTCTGACAGGTGGGTCTAGGGGCTCTCGGGTCATTGACATGTGGGTCCGGTCAAAGTCAACGGTGAGTCAATGGTCAACCGTCTATGGTCAACGGTCAGGGTCACTGACGTGTGGGTCTAGGGCTGCTGACGTCAGCAACTGATGTCATCGTGACGTCAGCATGACGTCACCCCGGCTGTGTTGGCTTCTGCCGTGTGGGTCCCACGTGACGTCAACATGACATCAGCATCTGACATGTGGGTCCAGAGTGTCCGTGCCACTGACATGTGGTGGTCAATGGTCAACATGGGCCGGGTCTCAAATGGGCTCTGATGGGCTCAGGTTGGGCCGAGCTAGGCTAGACATGTGGCAAGCTGTGGCGCTGCCATGTCGTAGCCATGGGCCTCCACTGGGCTATGGTCTTCGGCTATGGGCGTGAGCGTGGCTCACGGTGGACCAAGAGACGCTGGTCCATGGACCATAGATAGGTCTACGGTGGACTGAGTCCACCCTTCTTCTCTCAGGCGCGGTCCATGTGCACCGGGTGCATGCGTGGGTGGCCGACGAGGGGGGGTTTTCCCCTGTTTCTCCCGCGGCTGTGCTCTTGCCAGCGGCGAGCTCGCTGGTGAGCCTCCGTGGCGGTGCTAGTGCGTAATTGACGCGGGTGGAAGCTCCGCCGAGCCTCGGCGTACATAGTCATGGGATCTAGGTGGTGGCCAGGGCTTTCTAGAGCGTCGGCCACGGTGGTCGGCAGCTTGGCATGGCGACGCTCATCGGTGTGGCATGGTCAGGCTGCGGTGGTGGCCAAGAGCATGTTTGGTGGGGCGCATGAATTTCCCGTGGCTCCATCGAATAGGGCAGGCGAGTCAAGGAGGCGCCAGGCGCTCCCAGCGGTACTGGCCATGGTGGTCTGGTGCTCTGGCCAGTGGTGGCGGTGCTCTGGCCGGTGGTCTGGTGCTCTGGCCAAGGGGCTACGGCTGACTATCATCGACTTGGTCTACGCGGCTATCTTTCGGTCATCATGGTGATGCTCTATGGCTATGTTCTAGTCTAGCGAGGTGGTCGGGTGCACCGGTGGTGGCTGCGCCATGGTGGCGGCGTCGTGAGCGCGGTGTGCATGTGCTCGATTACGGCATCCATGGGGCTAGGAGG
The DNA here is from genome assembly GCF_019320115.1 of Miscanthus floridulus. NCBI lineage: Eukaryota > Viridiplantae > Streptophyta > Magnoliopsida > Poales > Poaceae > Miscanthus > Miscanthus floridulus. The sequence goes on from NC_089586.1 coordinate 87,494,616, forward strand.
GGTCTCAGTAGCGAGAGGCTCATCGTAGGTGTCGTAGATGATAGGATGGCGGTGCGGTGGCGGGTCGCGGGCGTGTAGCTCCGGAGGCAGTGCAGTGTAGTGTCGCCCGCTCTGGCTTCGGTGATCTCCCGGTCCTCCTCCCGGTAGTAGCTCTGCCCTCTTTGTTCTTCTCCTTCCCTCAGCCCTCGTGCTGGGTAGTCTGGTGGATGGCCACAAGTGGCGGTGGGGTGGTGGAAGGGCGCTAGGGGCCCACGGCATGGACGAGCGGCTGGAGATGGCCAGGTGCGCGCAGAGGGCTGTGATCGCGTCGAGGCTAGGGCTACAGGGTCGCGACGCGATCATGGGTGCGATGGCGAAATCGAATCCGCGCTCTATGGTCGAGAAGGTGGGGGACAGGGAGGGGGTAAGAGCATGGCTCGGCCATGGCCATGGCAGGCACGCGGCAGTGGTCATGCATTGTGCGTGACCCTGTCGGGCAGTCGGTGCCTGCGTGGCACCCATCCAACGGCTTCGCAGTCGGTTGTGAGGCACGTACGGCGGAGAGGGGCTGAGGTGGCGTCGGATTCCCTCCACGGCATCTGCGTTCTATTTTTGCCAAAAACAGAGGAGGGGACCAAGGAAGGGGATGACGCCGGGGGTCCACTCGTCAGCCAACGTGGGGAGAAGGCGACGACGTGGTGGCGTGCGGCTGGCTGCGTGGGCCGCGCGCAGTCGGGCCAGGCCTGCTGGTGGCTGCGTGCGCCAGCGAAGCCGGTGATGGCGAGCTGGGCCGGCTGGTGGTAGAAGGCAGGCTGGGCCAACGGGGCTGGTTTAGCTTTTTCTTTTCTCTTTTTTTTCTATTTTGTTTCCCTTCTTCTTTATTTGAATTCCAATTTGATTTGGAATTTGAATTCAAAAATTGGTGTACCTTATTGGAGTTTTAGATATGAGGCCCACAACATTCTTTTATATATATATTAGGAATTTATTTAGCTATTTTGTATAACAAAAATAGGTGTAGTTTTGGTTATACAAAAATAGAAATAGTTTTCTCTTTAAGCATTTATTCTTTTGATTTGATTAATAATTACTTTATGGTTTATTACTTTAATGGAGTTGTTAAGCATAACATAAAGCAAATGGAAATCCAAATCATAATTTGAATTAACAATGTATGCAATACTTTATTTGTTAGAATTTAAATAGACACAATTAACTAATGACATGCCATGCTTATATGTTGACTTGGGTTGTGGTTAGACCTAATGCATCTCTTAGGTTGGGTTTCTATACATGACACTCATCAACACAAGGGAGTTTTAAGAAAAATTTTGTAGTTGGTATTTTTGGTGTATGGATTTTTAGGTTGTTACATTTTGCGGCATGATTTTTTGTGTGCTGTTGATTTTTTGAATCTCACGATTTATCAGATTCAGTTGTCAAAGGGGATGAAACACTCGGATTTAGTCTTTGATCAGAGTATGATGTTTTTACACTATATTTCAGGTAGACACTAAATTTTACATGGTAATGTAATTTTTTAAATGTTAATTTGTAGTTGTGTCTATGTGAACAGTTCACAAGCCACAATAAATATGCTTAACTCTTGTAAGCTGAAAGGGTTTGCCAGAACTCCAAACTGATGTCTATTCTAGAACTTGGGAAGAGTTAATTGCTAGGACCTGCTTGATGACATATTATGAATTTTACACAATTGTGATTTGTGAATATGTTAATATGGAGCAAAATTGAGCTGCGTGGATCCTACTGATACCTTGTAATTTTGGTAGATTCAAATTTGGTAGTGTTTTATCCACTTTCGTGTATTCTTTAATAGCTATAAGCTTATGTTGGCCTTGCCCCTTTTGTTAGTGCCCACTTATTTTTTGTTAAATGAGGTATGACTTTTGAATCTCACATTCATTCCATCTGTTTTTTGTTCTTTTCCATAGCACTTTAGTGGTACCAAAGAACTATTTCTGAGCATATGTAAACCAAACAACTTAAAGATTCAGTTACATAATTGCAGTCTGCTATAATGTAAATTGTAAGTGCCTAGCATTGCGATTGTAGTTCTGAGAATATGCAATATGTTGTTCAACCGTTTTCCTCATTTTTTTGTGTTTTTTCTGCTAGCTGATATCCTGTCTTCTATAATGTAAATTGTAAGTGTCGGTCCTTTACTTTCTTGTGATTTATGCTAGCACACACCATATATTTGTCACTTATGATTTGTGCTAGCACAAACCATATATTATTGTGATTTTTGTGAACACACATCTGTCTTCTGTGTTGTGACTGTTGTCTTTCTGTAATTTAGTAAGCTGCAGGTTTAGTAAATTGCCTTTTGTCTCTCATTTTCTTGTCTGATCAATACCGTTCTTCTCTTCTTCTGTTTCGGCAGTTGTTTAGTAAAACAACTTGGTCTAGGGGTTGATTGAATTCTGCTTGTATTATTTTGTGAATCAAGCTTTGATTCTTTATAATTTACCCATGTTGTTTTCATTTATTTGATCTGATCCCAAATGAGAATATCGGAATGCCGCTTTAGTTTGTGTTGTTCAACAAGGAGGAAAGATTGCTTGTGTGGCTATTGAGCAGTTTGTCATTCTCTCTATTTACACATTCATGAGCTCCACCATATTGTACATGTATTGATATACATTTATAGTTTAATTGCATTATGAACCCATACTATTTACACTATTTGAAATGTGCAATTTTCGTATTTGTGTTTTGTAATTTCATCAATATAATGTATTACACTTAATTTGCATCTAAGATTCTGCAAAAGCTAACAGGATCTGAAATAGTTGGGTGTTGTTGGAGCAAGCACAAGCAACAGGCCATCTTAGCCATCCTAAATGTGTAAGGTCTCATGATTAAATATTTCATGGATTTAGGTTCTCTTGTTCTTTCTCATCTGATCTGATAATTTCTTTGTTTTTGCTTCTTTAGATAAATTAGAATACCAGAAAGTTAGATTCAAAAGATTGATCTACTAACATTGGCTGATTAGGTATGAATCAAACTTCTAGTGCTTGTTCTTCAAATTTTCTGTTGTTCTTGTTTGCAATCATATTTCTGTCCCTTTCCCCTGCTCTGCGTGAGCAGAGCAGGGCCTTTTCCACGCAAAGCAGATATGTTTTCTTTGTTTTCTTCTTTCCCAAGTATATCTGATATATTCCTTTCAAATTCTGATTTTGGGCTTTCATTATGGGCTCCGTAATTGTTGGGCTCTACTATTTTACTCTCAACTGCACAGAAATTGCATCTAGATCTGCTGTGCGTGGATCTTTTTATCTGATGGAATTTGTGTGCTAGCTTCTCCTAAAACACATGGTTTTTTCCCTGTTGTAATTTGTGTATTTTTAGGCAGCCAACAATCATCTGCTAGCTTCTTCTAAAATATATGGTTTTTTGTTTGTTGGAATTCGTGTGTTTTTTTGGCAGCCAACAACCATGTGCTAGTTTTGGCTGAAACACATGGTTTTTTCTCTATTACAAATCGTGTGTTTTGCAGCTAGCAAACAATCATGTACTACCTTTTACTGAAACACATGGTTGTTGGGTAGACAGACTCTTGTTAAAAATAGAAACGTCCAATGTCAACCTGTAAATATAAACAAGAGTTTCCAAACATCAGGAGTGGACATCATAATCTCCCACACAATTAGCCATAGAGTCAGGGGGGAGTGAAACTAGTAGGAGGGGTAGGACAAGAAGCGCAGCAGACGGGGCTACGGAGTTGGGTGGGTGCAGAGTGGTCGGGGGATGCCGCAGCCGAAGCTGGTGGCCTCCAGCCCGCTGAAAGCGAAGAAGCGTAGGGCCACGGCCGTCTAACAGCCTGTTCGCTTGATCGTATTTGGCTTATAAGTCATGATTTATCAGTCAACGAACATTATTTTTCTCTCACACCAAACCAGCAACAGTACTTTCAGCCATGGCTTATAAGTCAAACAAGCCCAATCGAACAGGTGTGAAAGGATCAAGATGCCCAAGAGGGGGGGTGAATTGGGCTAATTCTAAATTTTCATGCAATAATCAAATCCTACGGATAGCCCAATTAACCCCTTGTGCCTAGAAAAGTATTTCTACCAAATTAACGCACAAAAGACTTGCAACCTATGTTCCAAACTTACTCTAGCATGGTAATTCTATGAATGTAAAGACAAGTATTGAATTGCTCAAAGTAAATACTTAAAGTAAATGCTCAAAGTAAATGGAGAGAGGAACGTGGCGATGTTTTGCCGAGGTATCAGAGAGTTTGCTCCAAAGGATCTTAGGCATTCATAGGAGCTACCTAGAGCTAGTTTTAACAAGTGTGCACCACACCTAACTCACTAGACTCAACTAGGTCAAGCTACCCGTCTATACCCCCCTTAATAGTATGGCCAAAGGAAAAACAAAGTCCTAAACTACTCTAAGTGTCTCTTCAACTCCAATCGACACTTAGAACTAGTCATCCTTAACCTTGTCGTCCATCCTTTGAAAACCAAAACGATTTCCATCGAGGGGGCATGACAATTTTGATTGCCCAATCGATCTTCATTACCATGACCTAACTTAATTGCCTCTGTAAAACACACGTTAGTCATAGTAATCTTGTATTGTCATTAATCACCGAAACCCAACTAGGGGCCTAGATGCTTTCAATCTCCTCCTTTTTGGTGATTGATGACAATACCACCTCAAGTATGTGAAAGAGTGAGGTTTTTGACGGGCTTGGTTCATATAAGCTTTTGTTGATAAGAACAAAAGTGTTAGTCAAGGTTATATGACCCAAGCCAACACAATGTACTCAAAGGATGTGAATTAAGCATGAGTACAATTAACCAAGCTCATTTGCATCGGAGTATAAACGCGGAAGCAAAGGCAAATGAGCAATAACACAAGTGATATGCCATATAAATAATGTAAAGTAGAGAGCACACATGTCATATATCACAATCACGAAAATATCACTATCACATAGATATAATAATATGCATGAAAGTTAAACACACGAATGCATAAAAGTAATAGTGTATCACACAAAAGAAACTCCAAATGTATATAATAAGCTAATACTAGATAACTAGCTCCCCCTAAAAGTCGCTCCCCCTGAGTCTACATACTCGAACCCTCTCCCCCTTTGGCGTCAAACACCAAAACCTAGGAGTCGGTCGGCGGGGCTGCAGTGGATGAGCCGAGCGCTGAAGAACGTGGGGCAAGCTAGAACTAGGCACCATCATCATCTAACCCTGAGCTCTGAACTGACAGGACCTCTATGGTAGGAAGTGTCGCTGAAGTGGTCTAGGTCTGAGCTGGGACAGGTACTGCCTGTGAAGCTACCGGTACATCTGTAGGATCTGATGATGCGACTAAGCTAGGAAGCCTCTGAGTAGTCACTGCGACTGGAGCTGCTGTGGACGGACCGGCAGTATGCATATGAGGCGGTGTAGGCATGCCGGTCAGCTCGCTGAAAGATGCTCCAAGACTCCTGGAGACTGACGTGTCAGGCACAAATAGCGAGGGTGACTGCTCTGGTGAGAAGCCCGTGTGATATGGAGTGAACTGTGGGGCAACCACCGGTGAGGACAACCACTAGGACACCTGAACTGTAGGTGAAGCGAATGGAGCTAGAGGCTGTCCCTGACTCTAAAGCCCGCTGGGCTATATAGCTAGAGTCGTTGTGGTGGAGGCAGGCTGAGCAAGCTGGGGCGAAGACTATGGCAGTGGGGCCCCAAGTGCTGTCACGACATGCTGCATAAAGCCCATAAGTTGCTACTGCATAAGTATCTGCTGATGATGCATCTGCTGCTGCTGCTGTTGGAGAAGCTGCTATTGCCTCTGGAACTCATCCTGACGAGCCTGGAACTGAGCGAAGTTGGTAGCGGTCTCCAGTGCCTGTCGTGCCTGGTCCTGCTGCATCCGCTCAAGAATAGCTATCAATGCGGGGTCCGTCTGCGGTGCTGGTGGAGCAGAGCTGGAACTACCGGCCTCTGCATCATGGCAGCATGGAGGCATCTGAGGAATCAGTAGATAGTCATCATTCGAGCTATCACTGGACTCAGTCATCTCCTGCTGTGCCTCAAGCTACTCCTCCTCTGTAGCGGCGATGCCTCTAATGATCTCGTCCTACTGAGCTGCTGACTCAGGAACATCTGGACGATGGCTGGGCTGTCTGGGTGCCTGAGGAGTGTTGTGTCTGATCCTCTATGACAAGTTGTAAGCTGGGAACTCTATGGTGGCACCTGTATACTCATCCATCATGCCTGGGGGCTTATCAAGCACTACTCTGCGGATGAGAAACATGATCCAGTGACCATAGGGAAGCTGCCTATGACCCTTGAATCCCTCAGCTATTGTATCCTCCATCTCTAAAAGAAGGAGGTCCCAGATATCAAATAATGTCTGCTACATCAGGGCATTGAGAAGCCAGAGCTGTAAGCGAGTTAGGCCCTCCCTATATCCCAACCTAAGAAGCAGTGTCCTCCTGATAATGGCCTCTAGCACTCTCGCTGTAGGAGTCAAGTCATTGGGGTTCCTACTCGACCCCTCATCAAAGGGCTCCTTGAAGCATTGTCGCACTAAATCTATAGGGGGCACCAACCCTCCATGAGGACGCCTAGGAGGCTCCTGCTATCCATAACAAACCTCATGCATCCTGACAGGCTGATCCTGTAGCCTCAGTATCTCTCTGGCCCTCCCACTCATCACTCTGTAGTCTCTGCCTCTGAAAGCAAAGTGAATAAATCTATGATGTGGATCGATGAAGAGTGAAGCATAAAACTAACGAACCCAAGATGGTACATATATTCATGTCTGTCCAATCAAATCTGTCAACCCTGGCAAATATGATAAGTAAGGCCGAATGTGATCTCCGGCTGCTGCCACAATAGACTCCATGCGGCAGACTCTCTGAGATCTGAACACTGCCCCACTGTTGAGATAAGCATTGTAGAAATCTTCCTGCAGTGGCGTGTAGAAACCCTCAGCTGCTCTCTCATCCCTCCTCGGAGGAAACCAAACCTCAAACTCTACAAATCACAGCTGCTGAACCTGCCTGGCTGTGGCGGCCCTCAAGTCGAGATGCACCACTGGAGGTGGACCCTGTGGTCTAGGTGGTGGACGTGATCCCCTCCGCTGTGTTGGCGGCCTCAGCGAGACTAGTACACGGGTCCATCCAGAGTGGTGAAGCTGGGGTGCCGGCTCTGTCCCCTTGGCCTCCTAGGTCTACTGTGCCTGCTCGCCCTCTTGAGTCTGCTGAACCGGCTCCTGCTCTACTGACTGACCCTCCTCAATGGCAACCCGTCGTCCTGCAAACGTGGCAGTCCCAGCTGGACTACCATGACGATGCTCAACCTCCTCAAGCGTAGCTCTCAGTGCTGGTGAAACCGGCTGATCTGCAATGACAACTCCGCTGTGGGCACCACCTCTCTCGGCATGGTCTGCTACCTCTGCAACTGCTGCTGCTCTGGCTATCTCTCTATCTGGGTACTTCCGCTTCTTGAATGCAGTCTTCTTTGTTGCCTTGCCTTTTGGATCTGTAGGCTGGCGAGGTAGGGGCCTCCGATCATCGTCGCCTGGATCACCTCTGACAATCTTGGTGCGAGCCATTTGATCTGACAAGATGATGAGCTGTCACTGACTAAGATTAACTGTCAAACTGCCGCTTTCGAGGCTTGGCCTCGGTCCGTACTCATGAGCTTGGCCCTGAGTTATCTGACAACTATCACACGAAACTCAGCGGCACGACACGCTGCACGATAGAATAGATGGATATACAAATAAATACAATATATCTAATAGATGCGAAACCCTAATAGAGAAAGCAATGTAGATACAAACTTGAATCGAATGGCTTTCTACCTGACGAACGGCAATCCGAGAAAAGATGAGATGTCACGCGGGGGATCCTCAGAACCGAGCTAGGGTTAGGGTAAGCAGTGAATTAATGGTCCTGACATAATGTGAAATCAATGCTTAATAAACTCAATCTAGGTCATGGGCAACTTAATGCGGGTTCAAAGGCACGTCCTTACCAAAGAAAACGACGGCGAGGAAGGCACTGCCTGGTGGTGACCTGGAGAGGCAGCGCTCTACGTGGGCTAGGGCACGATGACTCTAGCAAGAGGTGGAGCAGGGGCGTGGACAGGATAGTGCGGCGGCACGGCGAGCTCGGGCGAGGGAGCGGCGGCGCTGGCACGGCACGGCAGGATTCGACAACAGGGAGGCACGGCGGCGCGGTGAGCTACGGCGGTGCACGGCTGGCGAGGGCACAGTGGTGCTTGGCGGCGCGCGACGGCAGGGGCAGGCGGCGTCTAGGGTTAGGTCATGGGGAAATAGGCATGGTACGGCCGAAATAAATAGATCCCCCGACGCGACAGAGAAGGAAACGGAAAAAAGAGACCTGAAATCGTGCGAGATCCACTGACCGGACGCTCCGGTGGTAGCGACCGGACGCTACCACCCAGCGTCCGGTCGATTCCAGAGAGGTCCAATTCCTCTGGAATCAGGACCGGACGCGTCCGGTGGTCCATGACCGGACGCAGGCAGGGTCCGGTCAGTACTGTCTATTCTTCCTTCGATCGACCGGACGCTGGATCCCCTCCTGACCGGACGCACAAACGCAGCGTCCGATCACTCCTTCGGCAGCAGTTCACCTCCTATGAACTGACCGGACGCTGGACAGCAGCGTTCGGTGCAGCGTCCAGTGCACCTTTTCCAGCAAATCTTCACAGTTCCTTTGCGCTGCCTGTTCCCAATCAAGTCCCAACTTGAATAAGATCCAAATAAGCACCAATTGGGACTGATGTGAGTGACCTCTCTCAAACCCTCATATTTTTCAAAATATCTTACCTTAGGCTATAATTCTTTTTAAGAAAATAGGCAACAAGAGGGCAAATGGAACAAAACGACAGAACAACATTCATGCATATGCAGTACTTGTAAGTAAATCTAGTTGCTTGTCAAGTTTGATCCAAGGTTAAGCTTCTTCACACGCTTTTTGGCGGTTATCTTAACCATGTTAGACAAGCCCTATATGCATTGCCACAAATTAAACATGTTGTATATTACAATGAATGCAAGGGACAACACAAGCTCAATTTTTAGTGAAGTTACTAAAATCAAGTACATTGAGCTCATTCCGCAATCTACAAAATGTAGCCTCATCTAGCGGTTTAGTGAAGATATCCGCTAATTGATCTTCGGATCTTACACCTTCTAGTGATATATCATTTTTAGCAACATGATCTCTTAGAAAGTGATGGCGGATATCTATATGCTTGGTGCGAGAGTGTTGAACTAGATTATTTGCAAGTTTTACCGCACTTTCATTGTCGCACAAAAGAGGTACCTTTTCTAGAACTACACCATAGTCTAGCAAAGTTTGTTTCATGTATAAAATTTGTGCACAACATGCATCCGCGGCAATGTATTCCGCTTCGGTGGTGGACAAAGCCACACTATTTTGTTTCTTGGAGGACCAAGACACAAGTGATCTACCAAGCAAATAGCACCCTCCGGATGTGCTCTTTCTATCAACTTTGCATCCGGCGTAATCCGAATCGGAATAGCCAATTAATTCAAATAAAGCTCCTTTGGGATACCAAAGGCCAGTGCTTGGTGTGTGCTTAAGATACCTAAGGATTCTTTTTAAGGCAATTAAATGTGTTTCCTTAGGACTAGCTTGAAATCGAGCACACATACACACACTAAACATGATGTCGGGCCTAGATACGGTTAAATATAACAAGCTACCAATCATAGAACGGTAGAGAGTTTGATCAACCGAGTTACCTCCCTCATCTAGGTCGAGATGTCCATTTGTAGGCATTGGTGTCTTGATTGGCTTACATTCATCCATCTTGAATCTCTTGAGAAGATCTTTTGTATATTTCTCTTGAGAGATGAAGATGCCTTCTTTCATTTGCTTGACTTGAAAACCAAGAAAGAATGTAAGCTCACCAATCATTGACATCTCGAACTCTTTCGACATCAATTCACCAAATTCTTTGCATGAGTCTTCATTTGATGATCCAAAGATGATATCATCAACATATACTTGACAAATGAAGATATGCCCATCTAGCTTCTTGGTGAATAGCGTGGTGTCGACCTTCCCTATGGTGAAGCCCTTCTCAATAAGGAAGTCCCGAAGGCGCTCATACCAAGCTTTTGGGGCTTGCATAAGCCCATATAGTGCCTTGGACAACCTATACACATGATTAGGGTATCTAGGGTCTTCAAACTCGGGAGGTTGATCAACATAGACTAGTTCATTAATAAAGCCATTTAAAAAAGCACTTTTCACATCCATTTGATATAGTTTCATTTCATGATGTGATGCATTTGCAAGAAGGATACGGATGGCTTCTAATCTTGCAACTGGTGCAAAGGTCTCTCCAAAATCCAAACCTTCAACTTGAGAGAACCCCTTTGCAACTAGTCTTGCCTTGTTCCTCACAACAACACCTTGATCATCTTGCTTATTGCGGAACACCCACTTCGTTCTAATGACTCTTGCACCTTTTGGTCGCTCTTCAAGAGTCCAAACTTCATTGCAAGTGAAGTTGTTCAACTCTTCATGCATGGCATTGATCCAATCCGGATCTTTAAGAGCTTCTTCTACCTTGGTAGGCTCATAGCAAGAGACAAAAGAGTGATGAGCAATAAATGAAGTAAGTTTTTGAGATCGAGTCATTACACCCTTTGATAGACTCCCTATGATGAGATCTTGTGGATGATCTTATAGGAGAGGTGTATTTCTTCTATTAACCACTTGAGGAGGAGGTTGTGGAGCATCAACATCTTGTGCTTGTACCACCATTTGCTCATGGGAGATATGAGTATCTTCATTTTCTACTCTCCCATCTTTTTCACCATCTTGTGGCACACTTGATGAAGAAGGTTGGTTAATGACTTGTACATCATCTTCATCATCTTTTGGCTTGATGTCTCCTACCGGAATATTCTTCATAGCCTCCCTCAATGGTTCATCACCTACATCATCAAGATTCTCATGTGCTCTTTGGGAGCCGTTAGATTCATCAAATTCCACATCATATGTTTCTTCAACCAAGCCGGTGGCATGATTAAATACTCTATATGCTTTGGACTTCAATGAGTAACCAACAAGAAAACCTATATCACAACGTCTTTGAAACTTCCCTAGGTGTTGCCGCTTCTTGTAGATGTAGCACTTGCAACCAAACACCCTAAAGAAGGAGATGTCCGGCTTCTTCCCATTGAGCAACTCATACGGTGTCTTAACAAGGAACTTTTGAAGAAATAGGCGGTTGGATGCATAACATGCGGTGTTGATTGCTTCCGCCCATAGAGCTTCGGGGGTGTTGTACTCATCTAGCATTGTCCTTGCAAGAGTGATCAAAGTCCGGTTCTTCCTCTCAACTACACCATTTTGTTGAGGAGTATAGGTTGCGGAGACTTCATGTTTGATTCCAACTTCATCACAATAGGATTCAATATTTGTGTTGTCAAATTCTTTCCCATTGTCACTTCTAATCTTCTTGAGCTTCACTTCAAATTCATTTTGAGCTCTCTTGGCAAACTTCTTGAAGCAAGATGCAACTTCGGATTTGTCATGAAGAAAGAACACCCATGTATACCTTGAATAGTCATCCACAATCACAAGACAATAGAGATTTCCTCCCAAACTCTTATATGTTGTTGGTCCAAATAAATCCATGGGTAGGAGTTCTAGTACTCTTGTGGTTGACATGAAAGCTTTGGTTGGATGAGTGTTTGCAACTTGCTTACCGGCTTGACATGCACTACAAAGCTTGTCCTTCTCAAACTTCACATCCTTCAATCCTCTCACCAAATCATTCTTCATAAGCTTCTTGAGTGAGCTCATCCCAACATGAGCAAGTCTTCTATGCCATAGCCACCCAAGTGTTGTTTTGGTGAATAGGCAAGTCTTCAAGTTTGCATCTTCGAAGGTGAAGTCAACTAGATATAAGTTGTTGTATCTAAATCCATTGAATATCACTTGATTGTCATCTACCTTGGATACAACAACCTCCTTCTTGGTGAATAAGCATTGAAAGCCAAGATCACACAATTGCCCAACGGATAGTAAGTTGAAGCTCAATGAAGCAACATAGAGCACATTGGAGATGAAATGATCATTTGATATTGCCACTTTGCCCAATCCTTTAACCTTGCCCTTTGAATTATCTCCAAGTGTTATTTTCTCTTGTCCATCTACCTCTTCATCTAGTGAGGTGAACATACGAGAATCACCGGTCATATGTTGAGTGCAACCACTATCAATAACCCAATGACTTCCACCGATCTTGTAGTTCACCTACACACATGAGATTCAAACTTTAGGAATCCAAACTTGTTGATGGCCCTTTATCTTCTCAACAAGTGACTTAGCCACCCAAATCTTCTTAGGCCTACTCTTGTTGGGGGGTCCTAAGAACATGACTTTCATCTTTCCACTAGAATCTTTTCTAAGCATGTAGTGAGCATTAAAAGCAAAGGATCTAGCATGCTTGGGCAAGGGTTGTGGTGGTGGAGTTTGACACTCATGAGCAAAGTGGCCTTCTTGTCCACACTCAAAACATCTCTTTGGCTTTGGCTTTGGCTTTGATTGTTGGTGTTGAGCTTGGGCCTTCTTCTTCTCTACACTTGCCATATATCCAATGCCACTTCTATCCATCTTCATGATGGTCTTCATGAGTAGCTCACTTTGGAGATGCTTGCCTCTAGCAAACTTGCTCAATCCCACCTTGAGATGCTCTTTCTCCATCTTGAGCTTCTTGTTCTCTTCCTTGAGAATATCATTGTTCTTCTCTTCCTTGAGTTTCTTGTTTTCTTCTTTGAGCTTCTCATTCTCAAGGATCAATTCTTTGTCATGATCAAGAGTTTCTAGCACAATAGTGTTGTGACTTTTCATCTCTTCAAGATCTTTCATGAGCTTCTCATTGTCACTCTTGAGCTTGACATACTCATCATAGTCATTGCACTCAACCACTTGCTTGCCTTTGCTACTAGATCCATGCTCAATGCTTTCATTAATTAAATCATCACATGAAGTAGCTATATCAATCTTGACAACATGGTTAGTAGCATCATGTGGCTCATTTGGAAAAAATTCTTGAGCAATAACAAGAGTATCATGATTAATCTTAAGAGTAGTGTATTCATCTTTTAGCTTGTTGTGGCTAGTGATGAGTTCATTGTGCACCCACTCAAGTTTATCATGTTTATCTTTAAGCTCTTTCTTGGAAGATTTGAGCTCCTTGAGTTTGGATGATATAGCATCATTAGTTTCTCTAAGCTCATCATTAGTCTTTTCCAATGTATCACACTTAGCTAAGAGTGAATCATTTTTAGCATCAAGCTTTTCATTTGTAGCTCTACTCTTTCTAATGATCTTAGTGTATTTTCTTAATATTTTGACAAGATCATCATATGTAGGTGAGTCATCATCATCGCTATCGCTATCATCATCACTAGCATGTTCATCATCACTACTATCATCACTCTTAGTTACCTTGCGTTCACCTTTGGCCATAAGGCATATGTGTGTAGAGGATGATGGCGATGGTGGCGGTGAAGATGCAAGATCAATAGCAATGGCGGCCACCTTTTCATCGTCACTATCTTCATCGGATGATCCACTTGATGAATCTATGTCCGTGAGCCAATCACCGACAATGTAGGCCTTTCCACCTTTCTTCTTCTTGTAGAAGTCCCTCTTTTTGCCATCTCTCTTCTTGTATGGCTTGTTCTTTTTCTTCTCATCTTCATCTTCATTGCTTGAGTCATCTTTCTTGCCCTTGTTCTTGTTCTTGAACTTATCTTTCTTGGGCTTTGTACATTGATGAGCTAGATGGCCAAGTTCGCCACAATTGTAGCAATCCATCTCAGAGATTGGCTTTCTTCTTGAGCCAGTGAAGAACTTCTTCTTCTTGCCATCAAACTTGATGCCACTCTTGTTTAGCCTTTTTAGCATCTTGGCGGTCTTCTTCACCATGAGAGCAAGGCTTTCTTCATCATCTTCATCACTTGAGCTCTCATACTCAAGTCTTGCTTTGCCCATATCTTGGCTAGCTTTAAATGCTAAGTCCTTCTCTTTCTTCTTTGTAGAGGATGAGCCATCTTGTGGGGTGATGTGCATGTACATCTCATGAGCATTGATCTTTCCCAAGATTTGTGTCGGTGTGGCGGTGGAAAGATCACCTTGGTGTAGTACGGTCACAATATGGCCATATTTATCAATGGGGAGGACACTCAAGATCTTTCTTACAACGTCGGATGGCGACATTTGAGTAAGTCTAAGCCCATTGACTTCCTCTACAAGAACATTCAAACATGAATACATCTCATTAGCACATTCTTTGGGAAGCATCTCAAATGAATTTAGCTTTTTAATCACAAGATGATAGCGTTCCTTACGCTCACTCTTAGTTCCCTCATGGAGCGCACAAACGTCCAACCATAGTGCATGGGCGTCTTTGTGGTTCCTTACGCGGTTGAACACATCTTTGCAAAGACCTCTAAAGATGGTGTTGCGAGCCTTTGCATTCCATTTTTCATAGTTCACTTCATCGCCTTGAAGTTGTGCAGGATTCTTAGGTGTTGGGAACCCTTGAGAGGCGGCTCTAAGTATTCCAACGTCTAGAGCTTCTAGGTATGCCTCCATGCGAATTTTCCAATATGGAAAATCATCCCCCTCGAAGATAGGAGGAGGTCCATCCCCGTGAGACATCTTACTCTAAGCGGTTAAGCTTAAAAATGTGAGCATGAGGCTCTGATATCAATTGAAAGGATCAAGATGCCCAAGAGGGGGGTGAATTGGGCTAATTCTAAATTTTCTTGCAATAATCAAATCCTACGGATAGCCCAATTAACCCCTTGTGCCTAGAAAAGTGTTTCTATCAAATTAACGTACAAAAGACTTGCAACCTATGTTCCAAACTTACTCTAGCATGGCAATTCTATGAATGTAAAGACAAGTATTGAATTGCTCAAAGTAAATGCTCAAAGTAAATGGAGAGAGGAACGCGGTGATGTTTTGCCGAGATATCGGAGAGTCGCCACTCTCCACTAGTTCTCGTTGGAGCACCCACGCAAGGGTGTAGCTCCTCCTTGATCCGTGCAAGGATTAAGTGCTCTCTACGGGTTGATTCTTCGACACTCCATCGCGGCGAATCACCCAAAGCAGCTCACAACTTGAGTTGGGTCACCCACAAGCTCCGCCGGGTGAACACTAAGCTCCCAATCACCACCAAGCCGTCTAGGTGATGGCGATCACCAAGAGTAACAAGCACGAACTCTCACTTGACCACGCGAAGCCTAATGAGAAGATGGATGCACACTTGTCTACTCTTGATTCACTAATGAGGTTTCACTCTTGGATTCTCAAATCACAAACACCTCACTAGGACCTTGCTCTTCTTGGCACTCACAAACGTGTTTCTCAACTGTTGAAATGAGCAAAAGTGACTCCACACATGAATAGAGCTTCTATTTATAAGGCAGCCTAAAAAACGAACCGTTATGAGCTTCTGCGTGTTGACCGGACGCTCCGGTCAGTTCAACCCGCGAACCAGTAAAAATGAGTTGACCGGACGCTGGCAGGGTCCGGTCAGCACTGACCAGACGCGTCCGGACGCATAAGACCTTTACTGGACCCTTACTGGACTCGACCGGACGCTGAACCCTCAGGGTCCAGTCAGTACTGACCAGACGCGTCCGGTCACAGATTTCCTTCTCTGGAACCTTACTGGAGTCGACCGGACGCTGCCTTTCAGCGTCCGGTCACTTAACCGATCCAGCGTCCGGTCACACCGAACACTGTCTGCTTGATCAAATGAACTGACCGGACCCTGCGACCAGCGTCCGGTCGCACCGAAGCCAGCGTCCGGTCAGTTTTTGACCCTCCATTCACTTCCAACTCTCGAACATATGTGAATGAAGTTTGCTCCAAAGGATCTTAGGCATTCATAGGAGCTACCTAGAGCTAGTTTTAATAAGTGTGCACCACACCTAACTCACTAGACTCAACTAGGTCAAGCTACCCGTCCATACCCCCTTAATAGTACGGCCAAAGGAAAAACAAAGTCCTAGTGTCTCTCCAACTCCAATCGACACTTAGAACTAGTCATCCTTAACCTTGTCGTCCATCCTTTGAAAACCGAAACGATTTCCATCGAGGGGGCATGACAATTTTGATTGCACAATCGATCTTCATTACCACGACCTAACTTAATTGCCTCTGCAAAACACACGTTAGTCATAGTAATCTTGTATTGTCATTAATCACCGAAACCCAATTAGGGGCCTAGATGCTTTCAAGATATGTAAACATTTGGTGCGCCAGCTTACTGTTTCGACTTGGCGCTATTATCCAGAGGCCGGAGAGTCCCCACAGCCCATTGGCAGAAATCCCGCTGGGAAACTTTGAACCCTGTTCTTTTTCTTCTTCTTCTTTTTCCTTTGTCACACCACACCAGCAAATTGGACGGATCACTAAACTTTGTTACAGAGGCTCATGTCCTACAAACCTTTCCAAATACATACTCCTACGTACAAGTCAAATCCACAGATGCGCACACGTGACATACGTCTTCCATTAATCGATCCTGGCTAGAAAACTGGACTTTCTTTTTGTGATGGCAGTGTTTCTGTGCCGTCCAACACCAGAAAGAACAAGAGACCGTGGTAGAATTTTTTAACACTTTTTTAAAACTATTTTTAAAACTAACACTGTTTAATTTTTTTTTCAAATATAACACTTTTGGCCGTGCCTATTCGCATGGCGCGGTGAAATCACGTTTCCGCGCCATGCATGAGGGCACGGTAGGAGCGATGACGTGGCAGCGACCAGGCCGTGGAACGCTGACGTGACTGGAGCTGTCGCGCGCTGACGTGACTAGAGCTGTCGCGCCGTGAATCTAGACGCGGCATGGAGAATGGCGCGGCAAGGTGACGATCGATGCGCTGTCAGACAGCAGCAGCCATGGGGTTGCGCGCCATGTCCTTTATAGGTAGAAGACGTGGGGCTGGAGGTGCAGCTAGCACTGGGAAGGACGCCCGACGTGCGCGACACACTACGGCAGAGACATCGCGACATGCGCTGATAATTTTACAGAGCGATGGGACAAGGGCTAGCATGCGAAGTAAAAGCGTGGGTGATTAGAACAACAAGAGAGGACAGCGGCGCGCTGCGAGGTTGATGGAGATATTGCTGGTCTTAATATTGGATGCTAATCCACTTTTGGGAAAAGGAAAAGTTTTGGATTAGTCACGCTTGGACTTGCTTGCACGTGGTTGGTTGAGAAGTGTGCTTTGGGCTCAACGTGCAGGTGCTGCCGGTTGGACTTTTTGGCATGCACATGGCCGTGGTCATACTGCTGGTGCATGAACGCGGTCGGTCGTCGGCACAGGGTGAGAAGCCGTACTTTCCCAGCGAAGCAACAATATTTGTCTCCCACAACAAATCAGTCAATATTATTTTCACCTATGACTTATCAGCGAAACAAAGCTACGCGTGGCGACGTGTGCCAGTGCCAGTACTACCAGTGGTTGTGTCGTCGCCACGGGCCACGGCCAGCTAGCTGTTGACTCTGGAAGGACCTGCGACGATGAGGCGAGATCACGAGACCGTCACCCGTCATTGCTCTAACATTTTTGTAGTCTAACCACCGTTAAAAAAACTAATCGCCACCCCCACCAGCACGTTTTTAACGGTGGTTAGACTAAAAAAACATCGGAGCGATGACGGGTCTCGGTCTCGTGATCTCGTCTCATCATCGCAGGTCCTTCCAGAGTCAACAGCTAGCTAGCCGTGGCCCGTGGCGACGACACAGCACCTGCACAGCCACCGGTAGTACGGGCACTGGCACACATCGCCACGCGCAGCTTCGTTTCGCTGATAAGCGATGACTAAAAGTATTGTTGGCTAATTTGTTGGGAGAGAAAAATACCGTTGCTTCGCTGAAAAGGTATGGTTTCACCCTGTGCCAACGACCGACCGCGCAAGCAAGGCCCCACCAGCACGTTCATGCACCAGCAGTATGACCACGGCCATGTGCACATGGGCGGCGCCAGGGGTATGCCCCTGTATTCCATGGAATACCCATGATTTTTTGGGACAAACACAAATATATGTATACATGTATAATGATACAGCATGTTAGTTTGTTGAATGTTGCAAATATGTAGCCCATAAGTCTAGTAGAACAACTACTAGCAGTAGCCCACGAACTCAGAAAGACAGAAACCCATCGATCGTACTCCCATCCCTATCTCCTGCTCCCGTCCGCCGCTCGCATCGATCGGAAGTGCGGCGGCACTGCAGGTCGGCTCTCCCCTCGGCCGTTCATCCCTTGCCCGGTCGGCCCCTCGCCCATCGGACCTCTGGCGGTCAGGAACGCGGCAGCGCCTTACGCCCGGCACTCCTCTAGCGGCGGCGGCGGCGGTCAGTGGTCTTTGTAGGCTCCCCCTCGGCTCCGGCGTCTAGGTGTCCGACCCTCCCCTCGACACCTCTCTCATATGTGGCTTGAAGCAACAGCATGACGAATACAAAAGACCCCAGATCCATTCTTGATTCTTCAGAGTAAGAATTGAATGTTTCGTTTTCTATTTTTTTGTTGCATTGTGCTCTTTTTTTTGAAAGAAATGTTGCATTGTTTTTCTTGTAACGTAGATAAAGAACTTATACTTTGATTATTACCAGGGGTGACACCAGGTTCACTTTGCCTGGTGCCTTGTTACCAAGGTAAAAAATAATTTACCTAGCATATATTTTAAGAAAATTATATATATACTACTTGAGCTTACACCAGGATCAATTTTGTACTGGTTTTGTCCCTTATTACTATTGCATATGCATCAAAAAAAAATTATACTTGGAATACCCAGCCGTGAAATCCTGGCTTCGCCACTACATGTGCACCTGCACGTTAAGCCCAAAGCACACTTCTCAACCAACCACGTGCAAGCAAGTCCAAGCGTGACTACTCCAAAACTTTTCCTTTTCCCAAAAGTGGATTAGCATCCAATATTAAGACCAGCAATATCTCCATCAACCTCGCAGCGCGCCGCTATCCTCTTTTATTGTTCTAATCACCCACGCTTTTACTTTGCATGCTAGCCCTTGTTCCATCGCTCTGTAAAATTATCAGCGCATGTCGCAATGTCTCTGCCGTAGTGTGTCGCGTACGTCGGGCATCCTTCCCAGTGCCAGCTCCACCTCCAGCCCCGTGTCTTCTACCTATAAAGGACACGAAGCACAACCCCGTCGCTGCTGCTGTCTGACAGCGCATCGATCGCCACCTTGCCGCGCCATTCTACATGGCGCGTTAGTGCCGCGTCCAGATCCGCAGCGCGACAACCCTAGCCACGTCAGCGTTCAACGGCCTGGTCGTTGCCACATCATCGCTCCTACCACGCCCCATGCATGGCGCGACAACGTGATTTCGTCGCGCCATGCGAATAGACGCGGCCAAAAGTGTTAGGTTTAAAAAAAGGGAAAATGGTGTTCTTGCCCCTGTCCAGCAGTCCAATTGTGATTTTGCCCTTGTTTTTTCAACTTTGTGATTTTGCCCCTGTTATTTTAAAACGAACCCTTCGTTTGCCCCTGGTTTGGATGTCTGTTAGATGGACATGGAATAAATGAATTAAAAGAAATCAAAATCCCTGCAAACAGAGGCAAAAAGACCATGTTGTCCCTCATCTTATCTTCATTTCCTGTAGATATTCCAGTGTTGGGAAATCCAAAAAGGGGGTCCGGTCGTCAGTAGTATGGCAAGTGGCTGCGCAGTGACTGCGACGCTGTTTTTACCTCCAGTGGGCAGTGGCACCAGGACTTGTGGGGTTGGTGTACGGCGCCGATGAGGTCATGCATGAGCACGCTGTCAGCAACGGGCAGCGAGCAAGCAGGCAGCAGCGCGAGGGGGGCCGCCGAGCCGGGGCACGGCACGCGTACCTGTGGCTGGAGAGCCAGGGAACCGTTGAAGGCAGATCGATTCCTTACCGGTATGTATGACGCACGGACGCCATTGCCAGCAGCACGCAGTACGTACGTGGTGCACTTGACAACAGTAGCGCCGGCCGGTAGTAGTACTCCTAGTAGCTACCGAGGCGCCGGCCGGGCGCGACGCAGAACGACAGAGCTAGAGTGGGCCACGGCCGGCCGCGTTCCCCCCGTACGGACCTGCACATGCCGGCCGGGCCACCAGCGCAGCGCAGCGGCGGCAGTCGGCACCGGCAGGCAACGACAAAGCCCGGCCTGGACCAGCTAGCGCGCCGTCGCGAGATCCCGAGCGCGCGACAGCGAGCGAGAGAGGGGGGGCCTCCTCCGAGGTGACGGATCGACCGACCGCGAGAGGTAGGCTTCCTGGACCATGCACGCATGGCGACGGGGCTGGCCCAGGCTTGCCGCATTATTATCGCAATGGCAGCAGCACGTCGCGCTGCGGTTCAGGAGGTCCCCGCCGTTAATCATCCATCCATAGGCCTGCGCCTGCCCGTGCCCGTCGTGACTCATGCCCGCCCGGCCGGCTCCGCGACGTGCGGCGAGCCAGTGACAGAGACGCGCGGCCGGGCGCCGAGCGAGTTTCTGCAGCGGCAGTGCGGCGCGGCGCGTACGACGACGACAACCGGTGGACGGACGGACGGACGCGCTGCCGGCCGGCCGGCCTGGCCGCGCTTGCCCATCTTGCCCCGGAACCGGCCAAAAGCCAGGGGCCGCGCGTCGCGCGTCGCCACGCCGCCACGCCCACCCCGCCCTGTCGCGCTGTGGGCTGGACGGCTGGTGCAGGCTCCCGCTCTGCTGCAACGCTGGCTGCTGGGCGACGCTAGCGTTCGCTGATCGATCTGATCCGACGCGCCCCACGCCGTGGTGCCACCTACCGGCTACTGTGCCTGGCTCTGCTGCGCTGCGCCGATGAGCTCACCGCCCCGTGGGCTCGGTCGGCCGGTCGGCTAGCTGTGCTGCCCCGCCAGTCCTCCGGCCTCGCTTCATTCGCCAGAATAGGGCAAAATCACAATTAGTCATAAAAACAAGGAGCAAAATTGCATGGGTATTCATGTCTTTTATACAAAGTTTAACACCGTTAGGGGTGGATGACAGAGCAAGGGTAAACCGGGGGTAAACCGGTGCTTCGTGAATGGCACAGTAAGGGTAAATTCACAAAGTAAAAAAAATAGGAGCAAAATCATAATTTCAACCCGTGGTAAGGCGTATGGGTATCAGCGAAGACGGGGCATCGCAGTACAGTTCATTCACGCATCAATTTACCTATTCATGTTACATTGTACATAAAACATTGATGTGCTTACTGAAAGCTCCTATAAGGAACTAAGCACAGAAGGTAAACACACAATGGTTCTTTTTTGTTTGTCTTATGGGCCGTACTATTTCAACGAATAAAGATGTTTTTCTCTCACAACAAATCAGCGAACAGTACTTTCAGCCATGACTTTTCAGCAAAGCAAACAGGGCCAATGTCAAGAACCACATACACGCACGCACACTATGGCACACATTTGTTGGCATTTTGGCCCCAACAACACCCTCAATAAGGCTCAACAGAACAAGTGCCCAGCACACTATTTCATCGTAAGAGCATGACCCAAGCTAACGACCCCCTACTTGTTAGTCGTTATATGCCAAAAAAGAAACAAGTACACCCTGAAGAAAGGAAACGTGGCCTTCACATTCCAGATAAGTCCAGTGGAAAGGGAAGAGTGCCAGGATTATGGCCTCTTCACCAAATTTCAGAAATCAAAAGAAGAAAAGAAAAAAGAAAAAGAAAACAAATAATGCACAGTTTTGTTCATTCAAATAGTTGACAAACTGATGAAAAACATGTTACAAACACCAAACGAGGACCAACATCTAAGAGGAAATATTGAATGGTCACAGGCACAGCTCAACTGACCCAGCAAGAAGACGTGGGAAATTAATTTAATTGGGCCTTGCTTTGATGAGGACAAATAAAAACGTCACCAGATCGTTCCATTAGAAAGATTTGATGCTTGATAGTGCTGACTGCAGAACGCCCAGCAGCTTCTGTAGCTGCTCAATTTGACTCCCTCTGAATACAAGTTTGGCCTGCCCTGTACAGGCTAACATATAGATTGCTAAGGAATGTTACATGCGGAAATGTGAAATATAAATAGCAAAGGATTTTGCAAGAAAAAAGAAACTGTTAGTGATTGAATTGTCTTTTCCAAGAGACTAGCATTTCTCGTTGTGAAAATATTAGTATAACAGCATGTAAACAGTTCAGACCTGTTCCTCAGCTTTTCTCACAGAAATCTTCCTGGTGGCCATTGTTCTTCCATTCAGTTTCATCATCTACTTCTCCTGTGGCATCATTCTCTGCATCACTTTCACTAGCTGTTTCCCACTCAGAGTCATCAGCCTCTTGACCAAACGCATCGCTAGCATCTCCTTCACAATGGACACCCCCATGCTTCAGAGCTGCTTCCCTGAATAGCCAAGCGGCACGCATCTGCTTCTTCACCAATCGCTCAGCATAATCAGGAACTTTGTTTTGCTTCAGGGATAAGTCAGGATCATTTGACTGAGAGCACTCGTTTATGAAAAGGATAGCATCCAACAAG
The DNA here is from genome assembly GCF_019320115.1 of Miscanthus floridulus. Lineage (NCBI taxonomy): Eukaryota > Viridiplantae > Streptophyta > Magnoliopsida > Poales > Poaceae > Miscanthus > Miscanthus floridulus. Next base: position 87,517,194 of record NC_089586.1, read on the forward strand.
CTCTCTTTTGCAAAACCAAGCATATCATATGCTTGAGCTCTTCTCCACAAACTCTTGGCATGACGATTCACAGGGCTATGAAGACACAATGCTCGAGTAGCATCGCTTATGGCAGCCAATGGCTGCTGCAGGAGAAGGTAACACTGAGCTCGATTGCTGTAAAGAACCACCCGCTCTTTCTTAGATTTCATTGGACATAGCGCAAGTGCTTCAGAGTATTTCTCCGCAGCTCCTGCAATGTTCCCTGAAGAGAACAGTGAATTGCCTTCCAACTTGACAACCAATGCTGCAGCTTGTTTTATATGAAGGTCCTCCTTTGGCATACTCTTTTCCAATTTCAAACTTTGCTTGGATCTCAAAAGCTCATCAATTTCTGCTTTGGCCTGAGCACTGATTGCACCACGTGAGTTCCCACTCTGTTGCATACATTCTTGGAGGACTGTGACAATTGTGTCACCAAGCTTTTTATAATCACCCAGGGTCGAAATATCTGCTAAGTCTATCAGTGTTGGCGCAACTTTATCTATAACCTGCACAAAGGGAGGAAAAAGATAAGCGACTAGAGCTAAGAAAACTACAGTTAACAGATAGCGCTAACTGAATTGGGATTGAATCAGAAAACAACATATGTATGCATTTTAGCTCAATGCTATTTCAAGAAACCATTGAATAATTACTCTTGAAACATTCAATTAGGAGGAATTAATTATCTTGACCTGGTGTTTCAAAGATTAGATTAATATTCTTATTTACTGTTTATGAGGAACTCTGTTATTTTTATTCTGTTCTAGTCATCATTTCTAAGCTGCTGTGCATATTTCATGCCTTATTAGGCCTTAAACGTAACCAATTTAAGCAAGCAAAATGCATTTCACAAGATCTTACCTTTTGACAAGTACTTGCATCCTGCACTAACCAGATCAGACAATCAACTGCCATGTATTGCCAGTCATCTGAAGAACGAGCAATGTTACATAAAGCATCAATAGTACCAGGAATGTTAGCAACATGACCTCGGCCAACTTTGCTCTGGCAGATTGTTCTTAGCAAACCAACACCAGCAGGCGAGTTCTCATTTACAAGTCCACCCCACATTCCAGGTAACTTGACTAGAAAATCAGGCTTGCAAGTATCATGGAGGAATTCAGGCTTAAATGCAAAGCAGTTAATGAGTTGCAAAGACCAGCACTGCAGTTGACTTGCCCATTCCTCAGCTTTGCGGGATTCCATTTCCACACCACCCATGCCACGAGTAAGAAGGTCGCAATGGTAGCCAAGTCTTCGATCCACAAACTGGTAAAAGTGAGAGTACACAATCTCTAGGGAGCTCAAAGCAAGTTGAATGGCAAGTTCATGTACTTCCCCATGATCGGCAACTGCAGGAAATGTACTAGGATATGTAGCCAAATGCCCCAAAGCTCTAACAGCAACTCTTTGCTCGACCCACGTCAGCCTACCTCTTAACAGTTCGACTAATGGAGGTATTACACCAGCACGAACAGCACGCTCTGCAAACTCCTCCATATTCATTGTGTATGATCCGATTATGTGAGCTGCATAATATGGGATGTAAATATTCTGATCATGTGCAAGCCAACGCCTGTTTTTCAACCCTTTCCATATAAGAGCTGCCATGCATTCAAATATGCCCAAGTTGATGAACTCGGGATCATTTGGGTGAGCCATCGCCGTGTTCCAGAGACCACTAATAGGGAGAACTTGACCATCATCATCTTGGGAAGGAAGTTCCCTAAAGAACTTTAGCACACTTGCTCTTCGTTTACTAGGGTTTGCCTCCTTCATAACACAAAAGAAGCATCCAGGATAAGGGCAATCAGATTGTATCTTGTCCATTACGGGAGGGCAGCCAATCGACTCTAGGAGCTTCTTTAACCAGAACCTCAATGATCACAATTCAAACTGCATCAGAACAAACCATGAGCAAATTAATACACAAAATTCTCCAATGAACAGGTTAACGGACTACTGGACGCACTATCAATGTAGGAAACTAATTACAACAACAAGCAAACAACTATGCCATTTCATGAAGTGTATTCTTCTATAATTATCTGATAACTTGGGGATGGCCAGACTACTGAAAAGTGGTGAGTATATCTGCTTGGCAACCATCGGGAAGCAGATCTGGAGCACGACAAGCATCTTCAGCAAAATCAGGCAAACACTAGAGTGTTGAGACTTCAGTGACTGAATGACCATGCCAAATTATTAAAAAAAAAGGAATATGCATATATGACGAGAGATGATAATAAGATGTACGATTAATTAAATTATTTAGACCATCTTCTTCAGTGACGATACTAGTGAATAGATCGACACTAATTCGTTTGCAGTATATCTACTGTATGAATTCTGGTTTAAGTTCTTAAATAAGAAGTAGGAATTTTCAAAATAAAATCTTCGAGTATTTGCACCTGTAGAAAGTAACATTACCTAAACAGAAATTCAATCGATTCAGTAGGTTTTGTTGGTTTCGGGAAGATGGAAAATGGGAAGTGGATACACTCAAGAAAGGGATGCACCGACTTAAAAAGTTACTAAGCGGCAGAAGCTATCACTCCAAGCATCTCATTCTCCTTTCCTCAATTTCAAATTGCATCTAGAGTTCGAATAGATCAAGAGTATGAACTGAAATTTGAACTCGCAGCTTGAAATTTCGAAAGCCTTGAGTGAGGGGCTGGAACTTGCAGCTACGAAAAGGAGCTCCTAATCGGATAGCTGGAGAGGGGTTTCAAGCTGGAGATTTGAAAATCCCGGCCGCAACCTGAACCTCAGCTAACAATCTGAACTCTGGACAGCGAAATGGCACCTTACCAGCGCATTCCAACGTGGCGGGACGTTGCCGTACGGCAATGGCGGCGGTCGGCGCCGCTTGCCCGGGCAGCGTACGTGCTCGGTGGTCGGTGCGGCGCGGTGGTGGCGGCCAAGCTAGGGTTTGGCGAGGGGGCGCGTGGAGGGGCAGCAGCGGGCCGTGGGTTCTGAGGAGGAGAGCTGGGAGGAGGTAGATTGGCGCCGACCCCGGCGGATCTCCTCCGCGAACACGACGACGACAGGGGCGGGGAGTCGCGCGCGCGCGTGCGGTTTGGGGAACATAATTTGGGCGGAGGAGGCGGAGGAGGGCCGAGGGGGGCGTGGGCGGAGCGCGAGCGCGACGGGAGTGCGCGATGATGGCGACGGACGGACTCCCGGGTCCCACCAGGTCCATCTCGCGCGTCGACGGCTACGATGGAGCGGCGCCGCGAGCGGGCCAGGGGTCCGATCCGTCTGGTCCAGTCCAGCCATGTGACCTGACGAGCGACGGACGGACCTCGCCACCCACCCACCCAACCAACCCGACCCACCCACCGGTGTCGCGCAACCGCACGGTCCCCCAGGCCGGCCCTCCCCGTCAGCCGTCACGCTGCTTCCGTGCGTTGCACCCGCGTCGAGCCAGCCGCTGACGGGACCGCGACGCAGCGGCAGGCCGGCAGCAGGCAAGCCATTTGCTCTGGCCTCGTTTAGATCGTAAGTTTTTTCACTCTCTCTTCGTTATTAAATGTAGATAAAAAAATAATTAATTACATAGTTTGATTGTAAATTATGAGACGAATCTTTTAAGCCTAATTAGCTCATGATTGGACAATAATTGTCAAATACAAACGAAAGTGCTACAGTGCCAAATACTGATTTCTAACCTCAATCTAAACGAGGCCTCGACTGCGTTGGCTTATAAGTCCTAACTGAAAATACCACAGATTAATTTAGTATGAGAGAAAAACACTATTTATTATCTAAGACTTATAAGCCAAATACGAGCTGTCAAGCAGAGGGTCCATATCCATCCACGATTCATGCATGAGTCCCCGTCCCGTCAAACCAAATCATGGCGCCCGAAACGGCCAAGGGCCCGCTCGAGCAAGGCTATCTCATCTAATTACTGCGGCGCTGCATCCTGCATTTCAAGTCTACAGTACACACCAGCAAGAGCATCTTCGAAAGTTTTTAAAAACCCACTCTTAATCTTAGTTTTTTTTTTCAAAGTTACGAAAGTTCTTATCCCAACTCACAATCTTTTCGCATTTGTGAAAAAACAAAAAATGCACATACGGATGTGACTTGAGAGTTGAGAGTGCGAGTTGAGTAGACAACCCAATTTAGCGCTAATTCTGATTTGAATCCCGTGCTGTCCTGTCCTCCGCAGCTCCGCTGCGATGCGGCCGTGCAACTCTGGAATCGCGACAAGGCGGACAGGTTACTTGGGATGTTGCGACTTTGCTGCTGAGGCCTCGTTTAGTTGGCCACCGAATCGGCGCCGCCGGATTTGGTGAGCTAGTGTAGCTACTATAGCGTTTTGTTTTTATTTGATAATAATTGTCCAATTGCTGACTAATTAGGCTCAAAACATTCGTCTCGCAAAGTACAATTAAACTGTGCAATTAGTTTTTGATTTCGTCAACATTTAGTACTCCATGCATGTACCGTAAATTTGATGTGACGGAGAATCTTCTTTTTGCATAGTGCCAAATTCTGGAATTTGGGGAACTAAACACCCCCTGATTGATGCTCGCATGTTTCCGCGCGACAATGGAGGCCATGGCAGGGTAAAAAACACGGGAATAGAAAAAAAAACACAGGAACGAGGTGAGTGTGCAGTAGTAAAATAGAGGAAAAGAAAAATGTGGAAAATAACTAGAAGGGATGTTTGGAACGCAAGAATCCATAACACAGGAAAAACACAGGAAGTAATACTGCGCAGCTCGAAGGAAATCAAAACCAAATATCTGAGTGATTCTTTTTTTTCCTTTGAAACGACCGTTCGCAGGAGCCTTTCCTCTCAAAAAGAACTCACAAATCCTCCGTTCCAAACGTTGCTACAGTGTTTTAACCTATAGGATTCTGATTCCTTTAGAATTTAGGCTTGTTTGGTTCCTTCCCCTCCTCCTAAAATTCCTGTCACATCGAATGTTTGGACACATGTATGGAGTATTAAATATAGACTAATTATGAAACTAATTGCACAACTTACGACTAATTTGCGAGACGAATCTTTTAAGCCTAATTAGTCCATGATTTGACAACGTGGTGCTACAGTAAACATGTGCTAATGATAGATTAATTAGGCTTAAAAATCGTCTCAGAAATTAGGCTCCATCTATGTAATTGATTTTATAATTAATTTATATTTAATGCCCATTATTAACCTCTAAATATTTGATATGACATAAATTTTAGAAGCGACAAACACCCCCTCCTTTGAAAATCCTGTAAACCAGGCCCTAAAAGCCGCATATAGGGAGGCGTAAACAAAGGACGAGGAGCACGGAACTCCAGGTAAAAATTACGGGCCGCTCTCGTCCTTTTTGTCCCTTTTCGCACTTGCCGCATGGTGGTGTGTCATGTGTGATGCCTAGCACTAGTACGCTGTACCACGCGCCATTGTTGATTCAACTGTTTTTTAGATGATTTTTTGAAACGAGTATTGTTGATTCAACTGTCAACCACAACTCCTCAACACTTGCATTGATGATTCAAAATATAAAGAAAATAAAAATTTTGTTCCGTAGAGCCAGGGCAGCACAATAGTCTGCCGGGCGATGATCAAGTGCACGGTCCAGCACAGAGCTGCAAAGCAATCGTGATTCAGGTGGGCTTTAAATCCATAGCCAAGTCTAGGATGTCACGTGAGAGTGTTCGATAGTAATAATAAAATAAATTACAGAAGTTCTCGAAAATCCGCGAGATGAATTTATTAAGTCTAATTAATCTGTCATTAGCACATGTCTACTGTAACTTTACTCCATATTGTCAAATCATAAACTAATTAGGCTTAAAAAAATTTGTCTCGCAGAATAATCGCAATTTGTATAATTAATTATTTTTTAGTCTATATTTAGTACTTCGTGCATGTATCCAGACATACTTACGATATGACAAGGACTAAATTTACGGAGAGTAACTAAACCAGGCATATTTAGCAGAGAGTACTGTATGTGGGGCAGAGCATGATGAGCGTGTTGACACCGTTTTTTTGCACGTGTCAAAATGATCAGAGTGGGCTAATCGGCAGGAGAAAAGTTACTGTATACGCTAACAGTCGATGAAAATCAGCTTGTAAAGATGGTTGCCGATGAATGGTGGTGATCGATGGAAAGGTTGATTTAGACTCGAGCGTTGCCGATAAGGTTGGAGATGTTATTGTCGATGCCGATGAAGGAAGGCTTGAAAACTACTGCCGATGCAACAGGAAGTATGCCGATGGAAAGGAGGTCGGTGAGAATTCCATCGTAATTGAGGCGGACAGGGAAATAGATAGGAGTTGATTTCCTTTTCTATATTTGTTAGAGTATGATTCATGTAAGAGTCACGTGTTTCCTTAGATATGGACTTGGTGTCCTAGTCGTATTTGGTTATGTCTCTTTAGATCAGGGTATAAATATAGATTGAGGGGCAATGTAATAGACATCAATCAATATCAAAACCAATTTTTACTCCTATTTGCATCTACTTACTTTTCGGCGACTTCGTCAATTTGCATATTTTTTCCTTTTTACGAGTTCTCATTGATTCGGCGAGTTGCATCGCTTCAGTGCGACCTTCGGCGATTCTCGAGTTCCGCGTGAGTACCTCTTGGCCGTGACTTCCGGGCGTATCGCCGTTGTCAGGACCAAAGTGCTCGTATCTTCATCCTTGTCGATTAACAGGTCAAATCGACTGGCACGCTTTGGATATCGATTCGGGTATTAGCCCTTTGGGTTTGCAGATCCACTTTTGCATCAACACATCTTTTGGCACGCTCGGTGGGACAAATCAATCCGATCAATATGTTCAATCCCGAGATCGATTCAGGGAACATTATCGCGGTATCAGAAGAAGATCTTAAGGAAGAGCAGAGACAGGCCATGGAAAAGGCTATAGAAGAATACAGGCAGCTTTATCTGAGATCGTTTAGCCTGAACAAGAGTGGACAAGTCATCCAGAAGCAAGATTTGTCGTTGCCTCGGCAGGTTACCTTTGACTCCAATCCTGGTAAACTTCAAGAGATGGTTAATTCTGCAGTAAATCATGCTTTGATTAATCATTCCAATGTGCTGTCCAATACTGTTCATAATGCTGTGGTTCGAACTCTCAAAGAAGGACAAGCGTCACCGCATTACGTTGGGCCTGCCTATCACCAACCAGAGCCGGCATCTGTCAATACTCCATCGGCTCCCTCGGCCGTTGTGGGTACAGAAGTTACTTCTCCTCCAGTATCGGCAGGCTTACCTAATATTCAATCTACACCGATACGATCAGATCTGGTACTACCAGAAGGATGAGTTCAGCTTAATACAGATCTATCTGCATCAGCTATGTCAGGTCCTGTGTCTCAGAATAGCCAGATTCCTGCTAATTGGTGGGGATATGGTATGCCTCCGGAGTCATCTGCTTTCAATCCTGAGTTATCTCAAGTGTTTGATGCAGTAGGAAAAGCTCCTATACCATCGGCTGTTTCGCCGATGGCTCAAGTGCCTCAATATGCCACAACAACTACTGTGCAACCAACTCCAGGAGGTTTCCAGATGCCTTTGGTTCAAACACCCAATTCAAGTCCATCGACAAGCTTACTGCCGATGCAGTAGAAAGCCCCTGCTATGAGTCAAATTGGGGTTCAGTTCATGCCTCAAGCTGGTTATAATTATCCAACAATGTCAGCAAATTATCAGCCATCGGTAAGTTTTGTACCGATGAGTTCTAATAATAGTTGGTCAGGACAGTTACCTGTTCAACATACAGTTCAGCAAAATCAGCAGGTTGCAGGGATTCAACAAGGTCATGTGCAAGCTGGTTTCTAGAATCAAGCATCGGCAGCTCAGCCGATGAATCCTTTCCAGCAGGTTAATGGACCACAAGTAACGGCAAATATGCCGATTGCTGGAGATCGTGGGCCACAAAGATATATGGAGGGATATCAGCAGGTACCTCCTGTAGAAATTCAGCCAGTTCATCAGCAGGAGGCTGATGCTTTTTGGGCCGATAAGATAGCAGAAATTATGAAGGATCAGTTTGGGATAAAGCCCAAGGTCAATACTTATTCTTATCGGACTCCATACCCTCCTGCATATGATTTAATTCCTCTCCCAAATCGGTACAAGGTACCAGATTTTACTAAATTCTCTGGGCAAGATGATACATCAACAATGGAACACATCAATCGCTTCATTATTCAATGTGGAGAGGCAGCTAGTAGAGATGAATTAAGAGTTCGATTATTTTCATCATCTTTGTCTAGATCAGCATTTACATGGTTCATTTCATTACCACCAAATTCTATTATTACTTGGGCTGATCTAGAAAAACAATTTCATAAGTATTTCTTTGCTGGAATCCATAAAAAGAAGCTTACCGATTTAGTAAAATTGAGACAGCGTAATGATGAATCGGTAGAAAGCTTTGTACAAAGGCTACGAGATGTAAAAAATAAGTGCTACAGCCTGGTGCTGGATGATCGGCAGCTTACCGATCTGGCTTTCCAAGAGTTATTGCCACATCTTAAAGACAGATATGCTTCTCAGGAGTTTGAAAGCCTCAGTCATCTTGTGCAAAGGATCTCTGATCAAGATACTAGGGTTTTTGAACCTAAAAAGAATTGGAGTAAAAAAGTATCATTTGTTGAAGAAATAGGAGATTCTGATTCTGATGAAGAACCAGTTATCGGCTTAGCTGAGTGGGTTAAGAATAAAAAGCCGATATCTTGTCCCTTTAGTCAGAAAGAGCCAGAAAAGTTTACCTTTGATATCACCAAGGCCGACAAGATATTTGATCTTCTGCTTCAAGAGGGCCAAATTAAGCTGTCACCTAATCATGTGATCCCATCGGCAGAAGAGTTGAAGAAGATCTTGTACTGCAAATGGCACAATGCAACTTCACACAGTACAAATGAGTGCAAGGTGTTCAGGCAATAGTTACAATCGGCTATTGAATCTGGGAGAATTAAGTTCGGTACTTCCAAGGCCCAGAAGCCGATGAAAATTGATCAACACTCTTTTCCAGCAAATATGTTGGAGGCCAAAGGGAAGACCAATGTATTGACATCAGAGGCTGCTGAGAAAAACGCATTAGTGGATCCCCAACATCGGATAACTACCGATGATGCAAAAAGTAAGGGTTTGCTGGGAGAAAGTAGTAGTTCCAAAAACCCTCCTCGACCTGGCATTATGATTACCCATCGAAGGCAGCAGGAGGGTTGGCGTCAGCGTAAGGACCGATATCGACAACAGCAAGAAGAGAGACATCGGGAGGAATGGTATCGGCATAAAGATCATTGGAGGTGCCCATTTTTCATCCATTGCTGGGAAGAAGGTATTAAATTGACAACTGTTGAAAATTGCCCTGAGTGCAATGGTTATTATGAGGTCAATCGGTCAGAAAGGAGGTTTCAACCCGGCAATCAGGGTTTATTTATCAATGAGCCGATCAGAGGCAGAGCATCAGTGCATGATCGGCTGGGGGGCAAACTTAGTGTACATGAAAGGCTTGGTAAATGCGCTGGATATTTTCTAAGGAATCAAGAAGAGCTTGAGGAGATGTCAAACGCAAGAGTTCCCGATAAAGAAATATTCTACAGGGACCCTAATATACGCCGTGTAGAATCAACTGGGACCTGTTATCAGCCGGTTTGGAAAACCAAGTTTCCTCGATGGTGCCCGGAGGGTCTAACAAAGACACAGAAAAGGAGGATGCAACGTGAGCATCAGGAGGATTTATACCAAGAGGAAAATTCCTCCAATGAGAGGTCTGGTCATCAGCAGTGGCAGGTAAAACACAAAAATAAGGGTCCATCGGCAGATGTTAATATGGTATTCATGTTACCGATGGAGTTTTTGGCACTATCTGATAATGAGGAAGAGGTTGTTCTCTCTGATCAAGTAGCTCAGTTGACACTAGATCCAATAATGGCTATTTTTGAGAAACCTACCGATGATGAGAGACAGCATCTTAAGGCTTTGTTTGTGAAAGGCAGAGTTGATGGGCAGCCTGTATCTAAGATACTTATCGACGGAGGGGCTGCGATTAATATTATGCCTTATGTGATGTATCGAAAACTTGGTAAGGGAGATCAAGACTTGACCAAAACCGATATGATGCTGAAGGATTTTAAAGGCAATGTGTCACCGGCTAAAGGGGTAGTATGCGTTGAATTGACCATCAGCAGTAAAACCTTGCCGACGACGTTCTTTGTTATTAATGGCAAGGGTGCATATAATCTGCTTCTAGGGAGGGATTGGATTCATGCTAATTGTTGTGTTCCTTCTACAATGCATCAATGCCTCATACAGTGGATTGGGGATAAGATTGAGTTTGTCCCTGGTGATTCTTCTTATATCATCGCATCGACAAAATCAGATACTTATGAGCGAACTAAATGCATATCAGGAGAAGTTTGGGAAAAAGAGTTCCTTAGAGTTGCTGATTATGAAATTCCACCGATCCAAGCAGTCGGTTCTGAAGAAGAGTTTTAATGGATAGGTTTGCCGATGATGGAAAATTAGGTCAAGGGTTCACATCGGCAGATGATTTAGTAGAAGTAGATATTGGTGATGGCGATGGGCCAAGACCTACTTTTATTAGTGCTAAGTTAGATTCCAAGTGTAAGTAGCAAATAACTGATTTATTAAAAGAGTATAAAGATTGTTTTGCTTGGGATTATACTGAGATGCCTGGATTAGACTGATCGATAGTTGAACATCGGTTACCTATCAAATCTGGATTTTGGCCACATCAGCAGCCAGCGCGCCGATGCAACCCTAATATACTTCCTGACATTAAGGCCAAAATAACTAAATTAATTGAGGCAAAGTTTATTCGGCAGTGTCGATATGCAGAGTGGATCTCTAATGTGGTTCCTGTTTATAAGAAAAATGGAAAACTTCGTGTTTATATTGATTTCAGGAATCTCAACAAAGCCACACCGATGGATGGCTATCCAATGCCAATTGCTGATTTGTTGATTGATGCTACAGCCGGACATCAAATTATCAGCTTCATAGATGGTAATGCAGGTTACAATCAAATATTCATGGCTGAAGAAGATATTCCCAAGACTGCTTTTAGATGTCCAGGTCATGTAGGGTTGTTTGAGTGGATAGTCATGATGTTTGGTTTGAAAAATGCTGGCGCTACTTATCAAAGAGCTATGAACTTTATTTTTCATGAATACATCGGCACATTAGTGGAGATCTACATTGATGATGTAGTGATTAAGTCTGGAGATGTCACAAAACATCTAGCCGATCTACGAAAGATACTGGAGTGCACAAGGAAGCATGGATTGAAGATGAATCCTAATAAATGTGCATTTGGTGTATCGGCAGGTCAATTCTTAGGTTTTATGGTGCATCAGCGGGGCATCGAAATCAGTAGGAAGTCTATTGATGCAATTAACAAGGTGGTTGCTCCTGCCAATAAAACTGAATTGCAATCTTTGATCGATAAGATTAATTTCATTAGAAGATTCATATCTAATCTGTCGGGTAAGATCAAGGCTTTCAGTCCATTACTTAAATTGAAAGCCGATCAGGAATTTGTATGGGGAGCTAAGCAGCAGTTAGCCCTAGATGAAATTAAGAAATATTTAACAAATCCTCCAGTGCTAGTTCCACCTCAACACGGGAAACCTTTTAGGTTGTATTTGTCAACTGATGATACCGTTATCGGTTCAGCTCTTATTCAAGAATTTGAAGGGAAAGAACGTGTTATTTATTATTTGAGCAGAAGATTAGTGGATGCTGAGACAAGGTATTCGGCCATCGAAAAATTATGTCTGTGTTTATACTTTTCTTGTGTCAAATTAAGACATTATTTGTTATCTGCCGAATGTACGGTCATATGCAAAGACGACATAGTCAAGTATATGCTATCGATGCCGATATTAAGTGGTAGAATCGGCAAGTGGATTTTAGCATTATCAGAATTTGAACTACGTTACGAATCGACTAAGGCAGTTAAGGGGCAGGTTATGGCTGATTTTGTCACTCAGCATTGTAATACAGTGGACTCTCTGGAGGTTGCTCCTTGGACACTTTTCTTCGATGGGTCCACATGTGGTGAAGGAGCAGATATCGGCATTGTATTGATTTCACCTCAAGGAAGGAAGTATGAGTTTTCATTGCCGATTGTTGCTACATCGACAAACAATCAGGCTGAATACCAAGCCTTGATAAAAGGGTTAGAATTGCTGAAGGAGATACGTGCCGATGCTGTTAAAATCTTTGGTGATTCTATGCTAGTTATAAATCAATTGGCTGGGATTTATGAATGCCGAAGTGAAGTTTTAATTTCGTATTATGAAAGATGTTTGCAATTGTTGAAAGGGTTTAGAGATTTTCGTCTTGAACATATTTCTTGACTGCATAATGAAGAGGCTAATCGACTAGCTCAGCATGCTTTAGGGTATCAGCCTATTCAGGAAGTGCTAACATCGACAGTCGATACCGATGACTGGAGAAAGGATATTGTCGATTATTTAAAGGATCCATATAAAAAGGTTGAAAGACGTATAAGGTTCCAAGCTACCAAGTATGTGCTCCTCGATGATGAATTATATTATCGAACTATAGATGGAGTTTTACTCAGATGTGTTAGCAGTGATGAATCAAAAAGCTTGATGGGTGAAATTCATGAAGGAGTGTGGAGCGCATCAATCGGCTTTCAAGATAAAGTGGATGATCAGAAGAAATGGATACTATTGGCCGACTATTTTTGAAGATTATTTTAAATATTTTAAAGGATGTCAGGGGTGTCAAAAGTTTAGTAATATTCAAAGAGCGCCTGCATCGGCTATGAATCCTATAATTAAATCTTGGCCGTTCCGGGGATGGGCTATCGATCTCATCGGTCAGATTTATCCGCCATCGAGCAAAGGACATAAATTTATTCTGGTTGCTATCGATTATTTCACAAAATGGGTTGAGGCAATTCCTTTAAAAAAGGTGACATCGGCTAATATGATCGATTTTGTGAAAGAGCATATTGTTTACCGATTTGGTATTCCTCAAACTATCACTACCGATCAGGGTACTATGTTTACATCGGGAGAATTTGATGAGTTTGCTGTAGGTATGGAAATTAAAGTTTTAAATTCTTCTCCATATTATGCTCAAGCTAATGGTTAGGCTGAGGCTTCTAACAAAGGGATCATCAAACTCATTAAGCGCAAAATTAAAGAAAATCCTAAGAGGTGGCATACAGTATTAAATGAAGCCTTGTGGTCATATCGGATGTCATGTCATGGTACAACCAAAGTAACGCCTTATCAGTTAGTATATAGACACGACGCAGTATTGCCTTGGGAAATTAAAACTGGCTCTAGGCGAATACGTTCTCAAAATCAGCTGGCAGCCGATGATTATGATACTCTTATGAAGGATGAGTCGGAAGATGTGGCGGGTCATCGGTTAAGGGCTTTAGTTAGCATCGAAGAAAATAAGAAAAGAGTAGCCAGATGGTATGACAAGAAGGTGAAGGTAAAGGAGTTTGTCGATGGAGATCTGGTCTGGAAATTGATTTTACCGATTGGGACTAAAAGTTCAAAGTTTGGAAAGTGGTTTCCTAATTGGGAAGGTCCATATCGGATAAATCAGTCTGTTCCTGGTAATGCATATATTCTAGAAACCCTCGAAGGGGTTGTGTTTCCCAGAGCATTAAATGGAAAATATTTAAAGAAATATTACCCTAGTATCTGGATGGATGCATAAAAGTATAAGTGCCGATAACAGTTCTATCGGCTAAAATTATACAAGGATGTCAATGTCTCATAAAGTGCCGATGCAATAGACAAGATTTACAAGTTTAACAAGGATTGGATAGCCAATATCGCACGCAGGTGAATCTAGTCAGCTTCCTTCATTTCTTTGATGTCTTCATCGGCAGCACCCTCCACAGGCTTGAGTTTTTTCTTCATGGCCACGGCTTTGCGAGCCTGGATGTCTCTTTCTTGCTGAAGGGCCTTGATGGCATCGGGTAGCTGGCTTTCTTCTTGTTGGGCATGAGTTAAGGCTGCCTCGACTTCTTTCAATTCAGCCAATAGAGCCATCCTCTTTCCCGATAAATCTAAGATTTTCTGCTTAAGTTCAGCGCCCGAAGTCTGCAAGTTGCCAATGCCCTTGTGCTTCTCATCGGCAATCTGTTTCAGTTGTAGCATCTCTTCTTTGAGTTGAGCCTGAGCTGCTCTATCGGCAATGCGTTGAGCAGCCTGTTGATATTGCAGTTGACGGCTTTCTAAATGGGCTGCTGGGAAGAGTGCTTCTTCAACATCGGCAGGGACCTGGCCACGGATTGTTTTGAAAATTGCCTTTGCGGGGTCCGAGTCATCTACCAGTTGGGCGATATCCTGCTGTAACAAGTCCAGGAGAGCTTCCAACTTAGACTTAATTTCTGCCGATATTATTCCCAGTGCAAGGGAAGAACTTGTTTTCTCTCTATCATCATCAGAAATGTCAATGGCAAAGGAAAATAGGCTGTTTGGGGAGTCTTGTTCCTGAGGAAAAGAAAAGGAGGTCAGTTAAGGATAAGTATGAATATTATAAATCGACTAGGTCAATCGGCTTACCTGTTTCAAGGCAATTTCCTGTACTTGGCTGGAGGAAGCAGCCTGGAGTATGCCGTGTGGAGGATCGGCTGAGCTTGCCGATGGGATAGCCTCTGTGGCCTCATCAGTGGTTGGCCCTTGGGGTATGATGACCGATGGTATGTCCTGTACAGGAGGATTAACTGCTTGCTCAGTTGCATCGACTGATTCTGACCGGCTTGCAGACATTGGGGCAGATGTGGGGATCGGCATGGACTTCTATCGTTTTGGTTGTGCCTCGGCATCTGTTAAGGCTTTGCGCTTTGCTTGGGCCTCAGCAACGGTTGGCTAAGGGGCATCAGCACTTGTTGGTTGTGGAGCTTGAACATCTGGTACACTTGCCGATGTACCCATTTGTTGCTGCAAAACAAGTGTAAGGTATGATATTTAACAGATAAAATATAAAATCAAAGGAATACCTCTGAAGGTTTGTCAGAGGTAGTGGTGCTTGATATCGGACGAATTGCCGATGACGATCCAGCAGCGGCTCTTACACCTTAATGATTAATGCTAATACAGTTTGTGATCGGCATGAGTAGAAATAAACAGGGTTGTTACCTTGAATGCCTTGATTAGGGTTGTAGCAGCAGCCAATGGAGTGGCCCTAGCTGTAGCCAATTTGGACTTGGAGGTGATGGTCTTGGCATGGGTCTTCTGGTGAGTCAAAGCAGCTAAGGTGGGGGCGTTGTAGCCGATCGGTGATATCGGGGAAACAGGCCGAAGATCGAAGGGTTTCCCACTTTTGCTCATAGATGGTGCTGGGTTGTTAACCTGTCACGAGAAAGTTAGTTACCGATATATGAAAGGAAAAAGCAGAAGGGAGTTAAAAGAAACTTACTGCATCATCGGGAATGGCGTATTCAGGGTCGATCATGTGCCGATATGTGTGAGTAAATGTTGCAAACAGTTGTTCCCTCCACTCTCGCCACCATTGCTTATATAATTCGGTGATGAAAGATGCTGGCATCTAGATGGATATATCGACATCTGTAGTATCGGCATCGGGGGAGAGTCGCACTACCCTGCTCCAATCTGTTCCGCAGGTGATTGTTTCTCTGGGTTTGATCACATCGGCAAAACAAAGTTTGATTGGCAGTTGCCCAAAAGCCAATTGACGGGATACTGCCGATGAATTGTAAAATTCATATGTGATATTGGTGTTTTTCCCGCTATCGAATGTGTTTACTGGGATTGCCCTGGGAGTAATGATGGCCATCATGAGTTCATTATCTTAATTCAGAGTGTCATCGGCAAAGTTGAAAAGAAGGGGGAATTTGTTTTCTTCGTCAATATAAGGTACCCAGGCCCTATGATCACGAGAAAGACCAATGTAGAAGCTTTGGAAGAATCTGCCGATCTGGTCTTCATTGGCCTCTGTTCCAGGGAGGACAATTATGGCTTCACCAAAATTGAGGGGTGAGCGTGTTGCCGATTCCTCATCTCCGAGCACGTGGTCTTCAGCAATTTCTCGTGGAAATTGTTGGGCAAAGAAGTCCCATTGCAAACGTTTGTGCATATGGGCATTCAGCCACATGTTGATAAACCACCACGGGCCTCCTAAGTTACCGATGGGTTCGCCAAGCAAAAGTTTCTGAGACACTTGATGAAGAAGATGATAAGTGGAGCTCAGAAGGTATCGGCCAAGAGGGAACCTTACACCATTGGCCAAGAGTTCAGCCACGGGGAGGAAGGCGTTGGTTGGTCCTACTGATCGACCACAGAAGATAAATTTTTCTAACCACATATTCAAGAATGTGGCATGTTCCTTCTGGTTAACTGTCCCGGTCCTCTGGCATTCTTGAATATATCCCATCCAACCGCCGATGTTGCGGGTATTCACCCTATATTCAGATTTTCTGCCATAGATGGAGCCTTCATCGGCAGTTGAAATGTCCAAGCCAGTGAGCATGTAGACATCGGCAAGTGTGGGAGTAGCTAGGCCATGTCCAAACATAAAAGTATTTGTTGTGTCTGACCAGAAGTAAGCAGTTGCAATCATCATTGACTCGTTCTTTTGCATATCGGCAATGGATAGCCTAATGCATTGGTCTAGCTTCCGTTCTGCCCAGTGTACTTGCATCGACCTGTTGACCCTCAAGTACCAATCTTTCCACCTTTTGGTGGTTTTGGGCCAAGATCGGAATGTATCTTTCCATAAATTCAGAGAGAAATTTTGGGCTCTAAAAGGGATTCTATTAACCTCTGCATTAATCAGATCAGTTGGATCTGGGTTGCCCATTGGTCCTAGGCATTGGAAATACGGCTGATCGGTTGGAATAGCTAATTTGTTGCAAAGTTCCT